>NC_139990.1:47786690-47860254 GCF_964263955.1 Coregonus lavaretus | reverse complement strand
ATATTAAAAGTGAATTCCCTTCCAGAATAAAACCAAAGCATAGCAAGCAGTGAATGTGTGTAGTGGGATCAGAGTGGCAGATGTAGGTAACCTAGTCAGTCACAGCCAGCGCCTTATCCCTTTATCCTCTTCAGTGGATTCTCTTGAGGGAGCAGCCGCTGTGCGTGGAATGGCCTGGCTGGAACAGATGAGGATTAAGGGGTCTTAACTAGGACCTGACTCCCTTACAGGACGTGTGTGCTAGTCAGGAGGAGAGATGCACCAGGGAGAGGAGACGGGGAAGTGGAAGGGACAAAAGAAAAGGATGAGTGGCGGTGGACGAGCCAGCTCGAGACAGGTCCTGGTTCTCTCATGGCTGCTCGTTGTCCCCTCTCTGACCCAGGTTCGCCACTCTCTGCCAGTCTTGTGGATCATGCCACTGACAGACAACCCAGGGCAGGGAAACCTCACGGCATCCGTGTTGCCTGCTGTCCAGCTCGCTCTAGACGACCTGAGCAGGCAGCAGACTCCTCTAAGAAACTATGAGATCAATTTTCACGTCATAGATTCAGAGGTAACATTTGCTGGTGTATTAGTGGAATGGTGGTTTTTGACCAACAAGCCTATTTTAGTGGTGTGTACATTGTTTACGTGGAGAACAATGTGAAAGGTAGTGTATTTTAATGCAAAAATAAAATGTAAGCTGTTCAGTGCATTTGGAGTCATGATGAAGGGAGTGAGACAGTTCACTTTGTTTTCTCTTTGTCTTTTAGTGTGATACTGCCAAAGGACTTAAAGCCTTCTTTGATGCTATATGCTTTGGGCCAAAGTACTTGATGATCTTTGGAGGTTTGTGTCCATCAGTCACATCCGTCCTTGCTGAATCACTACAGCGGTGGAACCTTGTACAGGTATCGAGCACTGAGCAAACTTTTTACATCACAATGTATTGTTTATCAGAATAGAGCATGTTATTTAATAGGTGACATACAGTGCATTCGGAAAGTATTCAGATCCCTTGACTTTTTCCACATTTTGTTACATTACAGCCTTGTTCTAAAATTGATTAAATTAATTTAAACAACGGAGATATCAGATTTACATAAGTATTCAGACCCTTTACTTAGTACTTTGTTGAAGCACCTTTGGCAGAGATTACAGCCTTGAGTCTTCTTGGGTATGACGCTACAAGCTTGGCACACCTGTATTTGGGGTGTTTCTCCCATTCTTCTCTGCAGATCCTCTGCAGGTTGGATAGGGAGCATTGCTGCACAGCTATTTTCAGGTCTCTCCAGAGATGTTCAAGTCTGGGCTCTGGCTGGGCAACTCATGGACATTCAGAGACTTGTGCCGAAGCCAGTCCTGATTTGTCTTGGCTGTGTGCTTAGGATCGTTGTCCTGTTGGAATGTGAACCTCCGACCCCAGTCTGAGGTCCTGAGCGCTCTGGAGCAGGTTTTCATCAAGGATCTCTCTGTACTTTGCTCTGTTCATCTTTGCCTCGATCCTGACTAGTGTCCCAGTCCCTGCCACTGAAAAACATCCCCACAGCATGATGCTGCCACCACGCTTCACCGTAGGGATGGTGCCAGGATTCCTCCAGATGTGACACTTGGCATTTAGGCCAAAGAGTTCAATCTTGGTTTCATCAGACCAGATAATCTTGTTTATCATGGTCTGAGAGTCTTTAGGTGCCTTTTGGCAAACTCCAAGCAGGCTTTCATGTGCCTTTTACTGAGGAGTAGCTTCCGTCTGGCCACTCTACCATAAAGGCCTGATTGGTGGAGTGCTGCAGAGATGGCTGTCCTTCTGGAAGGTTCTCCCATCTCCAAGGAGGAACTCTAGAACTCTGTCAGCGTGACCATCGGGTTCTTGGTCACCTCCCTGACCAAGGCCCTTCTCCCCCGATTGCTCAGTTTGGCCGGGCAGCCAACTTTAGGAAGAGTCTTGGTGGTTCCAAACTTCTTCCATTTAAGAATTATGGAGGCCACTGTGTTCTTGATGACCTTCAATGCTGCAGACATTTTTTGGTACCCTTCCCCAGATCTGTGCCTCGACACAATCCTGTCTCGGAGTGCTACGGAAAATTCCTTAGTGAAAAGAAAAACAACTTTTTTCGCTTTGTCATTATGAGGTATTGTGTGTAGATTGATGAGGGAAAAAAATAATTTAATAAATTTTAGGACAAGACTGTAATGTAACAAAATGTGGAAAAAGTCAAGGGGTCTGAATACTTTCAGAATGCGCTGTACATGCAAATCACACAATTGCTGGTACTTCAAATAATGATATTGTGCTCTTCTAGCCTAACATTATCACACATTCAATATTTCAGCTATATTTCCCTGCAACAACGCCTGTTTTAGATTGTGAGAAAAAATATCCCAACTTCTTCCGAATGGTCACCTCGGACAACACAGTCAATCAGGCTGTTGTGAAGATCCTACAGAACTACAAGTGGAGGCGTGTAGGAACTCTGACCCAGGATGTACAGAGGATCTCAGAGGTACCACTGACCTTGGTACCACTTTCTGTCACATGGCTGTTTCAGCTGGTGTACAATGTAGACGTTATCACCATTTACAAGCAGGGATACAAAGGTATCAGGCAGTAGTCTATTGATTCAGACTGCTGACAACTATGCTGTCTTGTGTGAAATCTGAAGTTTATATTGTCCTGTCCTTGACAGATAAGGAGAGATCTGACTAAACAGCTGAGCAAGGCTGATGTTATGGTTGCTGTAACTGAAAGCCTGTCCACTGACCCATGTGTCAATGTAAAGAAATTGAAGGTGAGTAATATGCCCAAATCATCTTTACTTACAAAGTTTGAATTAGGCACTCAATTGCATCATTTCAGAAAATTGCAGCTGCATCGTCAATGTGTCAATCTCGAGGCTCTGCCTTTTCTTTGTTTTGTATCATGTCCCTTTCGACAGGATATGGATGTAAGGATCATTATTGGGCTGTTTGACGAGAATTCAGCGTCCAAAGTGTTTTGCTGTGTGAGTACATAACCAGAAAACCTCAGTTTAAATCTGATGCGATGCAACACCATGCCATCATTGATGATTAGCACTTGTTTGAGACAAAGATTAATGGCAGTTTAACAGAGCATTCATCATACTATTACTTTTTAATTATCTTTATGATAACCATTTGCCTTTGTAATTACCCTATAACCTTTTTCTTCTAGGCTTACAGCCTGAACATGTTTGGCGGGAGGTATCAGTGGATCCTCCCTGGCGGTTACCAGGGGAGCTGGTGGGAGGAGGCCAACTCCTCCAACTGTACTTCAAACAACCTGCTGACCGCTATGGAGGGCCATATCATTGTGGACTTCACACACCTCAGTAACAGACAGATCAAAGGCATCTCAGGAAGGGTAGGTCCTGAGGTTTTCAGCAAGGAACAGCATATTCCGTCGATACTGTACCATGCTCTCTCTGATGGATAAGTAGTGTTTATAACAAAAATTGGCCATAATGTTGAAAACATCAAACAGTGTATTTGCAATGTTGCAAAGGTAATGCAAGAGCATTAAGAGAAGTTAAACAAGCACCTTTGTGTTTCTGTTTAGACCCCACAAGAGTATGACGAGACTTACAACAGAGAGCTGCTGCAGAAAGGGTTAGTTGCCAGCAAGTTCCATGGGTTTGCCTATGATGGAGTTTGGGTGATGGTGAAAGCATTGACCAGGGTCATTGAGTCGGTAAGATACAGAGAGAGATATGACATCCACCGGAACTTCACAGTCAGCGATAAGGAGATTGGACGAATGGTCCTGGATTCCATGAAGGAAATCCGCTTTGAGGGTGTAACTGTAAGTTAGCATGACTGTTGTGTTAACATTCCATTTTAGATAGATCATTGCTCCAAAAGACTAAAGATAAGATGTGTTTTACAAATAATGTTCTCAAATTGACAGTTTTTTTTTTTTTTCAGGGTCAAGTTCTGTTTAGAAATGGTGAACGCATGGGAACTATTAACTTAAGCCAATTTCAAGGTAAACATTACAGATGTGTATTTCCATGAATTTAGAGAACATTCTTTGTGAAATATTTATCAACTGCTTGTGTTTCCACAGAGGGCCGGGAGGTCAAGATAGGCCAGTATAATGCTGAAGCAGAAGTATTGGAACTCATCAACCACTTAATCAGGTTTCAAGGTAGGAGCTACAGTATTAGGACAAGGCATTAAGCAAGTTCATGATGACACCTCAACTATAAAAAAAAGACCACCAATTTACCATTAGAGTTGTTTGTTTTGTGTGTTTTGTTTTACAGTCTTTGCGTTCTTCTTGTTTGTGCCTTTCACAGGGATGGAGCCGCCTAAAGACCGGACACACTCCCAGCGATGGGATGTCAGTGTTCCCCTCTGCATCATCTTGTCATCCACCACTGGCCTGGCCATGCTCATGGCACTCTCCTTCCTCTTCTTCCACATCAAGCACCGCAACCATTGGTATGATCATTATTCCAAGCGTCTTGTATTGGCTTGTAATTGAACTAGATACTTTTTGAGGTAGCTTACATCGAAACACAAGCTTGTTCTTTCTTTCATTGTTGTCCATCTTACTCAGTCACATGCTCTGCTCAGACAAGGCAGCCTGTTAAAATATCTCAATATTTTGTTTTTCCCATAGGGTCATTAAGAAGTCCAGTCCGTCCATGAACTACCTCATTATCCTGGGTACGATGCTGGCCTGTACCTCCGTCTTCCTCTATGGGCTGGATGGATCCCTTGTGACTGACAAAGTGTTTGTCACGCTTTGCCCTGTGAGTACACATGAGCTTAAACGTCTAAGCATTTTAGTGATAAGAAGAGAGAACCCTTGTTTAAAAGGGATGCATGTTGTTTTAGACATTTTCCTCCTCTTGTCACAGATTCGCACATGGATTCTTTCTGTAGGATACACCACAACTTTTGGGGCATTGTTTGCAAAAACCTGGAGGGTCTGGACAATTGTCAACAATAAGGAGATAATGAAAAAGGTAAACTCAAAGTTAAAAAGGTAAACTCAAAGTTAAAAAGGTAAACTCAAAGTTAAAAAGGTAAACTCAAAGTTAAAAAGGTAAACTCAACGTTAAAAAGGTAAACTCAAAGTTAAAAAGGTAAACTCAAAGTTGAAAAGGTAAACTCAAAGTTGAAAAGGTAAACTCAAAGTTGAAAAGGTAAACTCAAAGTTGAAAAGGTAAACTCAAAGTTATAAAGGTAAACTCAAAGTTATAAAGGTAAACTCAAAGTTTAAAAGGTAAACTCAAAGTAAAGAAGTTAAAGAAACTCAAAAAGTACAGCCCTTTTAATCACCATCTCTCCTGTCTAATATTTAATACTCATCCTCTCCCTCTCTGTTCTTTCTTCAGATTATTAAGGATTACCAACTATGGATTATTGTCGGGGGAATGCTGCTGATCGATCTGTGCCTCTTAATCTGCTGGCAGATGGTGGATCCACTCAGACGAACAGTGGAAGAGTTCAGCCTAGAGGTAACACTTTAATATAAACTCAGCAAAAAAAGAAACGTCCTCTCACTGTCAACTGCGTTTATTTTCAGCAAATTTAACGTGTAAATATTTGTATGAACATAACAAGATTCAACAACTAAGACATGTGACTAACAGAAATTGAAAAATGTGTCCCTGAACAAAAGGGGGGTCAAAATCAAAAGTAACAGTCAGTATCTGGTGTGGCCACCAGCTGCATTAAGTACTGCAGTGCATCTCCTCCTCATGGACTGCACCAGATTTGCCAGTTCTTGCTGTGAGATGTTACCCCACTCTTCCACCAAGGCACCTGCAAGTTCCCTGGACATTTCTGGGGGGAATGGCCCTAGCCCTCACCCTCCAATCCAACAGGTCCCAGACGTGCTCAATGGGATTGAGATCCGGGCTCTTCGCTGACAATCCTGTCTTGCAGGAAGTCACGCACAGATCGAGCAGTATGGCTGGTGGCATTGTCATGCTGAAGGGTCATGTCAGGATGAGCCTGCAGGAAGGGTACCACATGAGGGAGGAGGATGTCTTCCCTGTAACGCACAGCTTTGAGATTGCCTGCAATGACAAGCTCAGGCCGATGATGCTGTGACACACCGCCCCAGACCATGACGGACCCTCCACCTCCAAATCGATCCCACTCCAGAGTACAGGCCTCGGTGTAACGCTCATTCCTTCGACGATAAACACGAATCCGACCATCACCCATGTTGAGACAAAACCGCGACTCGTCAGTGAAGAGCACTTTTTGCCAGTCCTGTCTGGTCCAGCGACGGTGGGTTTGTGCCCATAGGCGACATTGTTGCCGGTGGACAGTCTGAGCACTGATGGAGGGATTGTGCATTCCTGGTGTAACTCGGGCAGTTGTTGTTGCCATCCTGTACCTGTCCCGCAGGTGTGACTTTCGGATGTACTGATCCTGTGCAGGTGTTGTTACACGTGGTCTGCCACTGTGAGGACAATCAGCTGTCCGTCCTGTCTCCCTGTAGCGCTGTCTTAGGCGTCTCACAGTACGGACATTGCAATTTAATGCCCTGGTCACATCTGCAGTCCTCATACCTCCTTGCAGCATGCCTAAGGCACGTTCATGCAGATAAGCAGGGACCCTGGGCATCTTTCTTTTGGTGTTTTTCAGAGTCAGTAGAAAGGCCTCTTTAGTGTCCTAAGTTTTCATAACTGTGACCTTAATTGCCTACCGTCTGTAAGCTGTTAGTGTCTTAACAACCGTTCCACAGGTGCATGTTCATTAATTGTTTATTGTTTATTGAACAAGCATGGGAAACAGTGTTTAAACCCTTTACAATGAAGATCCGTGAAGTTATTTGGATTTTTACGAATTATCTTTGAAAGACAGGGTCCTGAAAAAGGGACGTTTCTTTTTTTGCTGAGTTTATATATATATTTTTTTGCATTTTAACCTTGGTCTTGCTCTCTTTTCTTTTATCTTTTGTTGTGTAGGGGATACAGCCATTGTTAAAGTTAGCCTCTCAATTTGAACTGCCTTTTGATTCATTTCCCCATGTATTGTTGTGCTTGCTATGTTTTGCCAGTCATGCTCCTTCTTTCTGATGTCCTTTTGCTCTTAGTAATGGAATGTTTATTTGCTATTTTATTATATTTCTTACTCCTTAAGAGTCCTAGGCAATCTTGAAAGGAGCAAATAAAATGTATTATTAATATTATTATTATCATTATTAGATCCAGATACTGTATATCTACTCTAGTATATCCTATTAGACAAACAGTGGAACAGTTCAGCTTGGAGGTTAATCACTCAGACAGGTCATGTATTGGCCAAGGTGGCACTTCAGTACCATCATCACACATGCGTTTAAGTTAAAAGGTGTCTAAATGTGTACACTGCTCATAGGAAGTATCATTCAATTTAGTTAACTGGTTATCCATTCACTCTGCCCACCTCCACAACATATCCATCCCTATTGCCCAACCTCTTTAGACCTGAGACACTATCATACTACACTGCAAATCTCACCACCCATGAGTTGAATCCCCTTTGTTCGAAGGTAAAGATCAACCTCCGTACACTCAGTGTGTTGGAATGCACACAATCATGGGCTTTGTTTAAAGTAATGAGATTATCTGGTTTTACTGTCGATCCACAGATTACAGTAAATTGTGTGTAGGGTTAACCTCTGCTCTAGTCTGGAGTCGACCATGTGGTTGTAGTAAATGGCTCATTTCTGGAGTCGACCATGTGGTTGTAGTAAATGGCTCATTTCTGGAATCGACCATGTGGTTGTAGTAAATGGCTCATTTCTGGAGTCGACCATGTGGTTGTAGTAAATGGCTCTGGTCTGGAGTCGACCATGTGGTTGTAGTAAATGGCTCTGGTCTGGAGCCGATCATGTGGTAGTAGTAAATGGCTCATTTCTGGAGTCGACCATGTGGTTGTAGTAAATGGCTCTGGTCTGGAGTCGACCATGTGGTTGTAGTAAATGGCTCTGGTCTGGAGCCGATCATGTGGTAGTAGTAAATGGCTCTAGTCTGGAGTCGACCATGTGGTTGTAGTAAATAGTTCTGGTCTAAAGTCAACCATGTGGTAGAGTAGTAGTAAATGTGAAACTCAGAGGGAGATAAAACATATTAAAATAGTATTTCCTTTTTGTGGTGTTTCAGACTGATCGTGGTGGTGAAGACGTTAATACAAGGCCCTTCCTGGAGCACTGTGAAAGTACAAACATGACTAAATGGCTCGCCATTGTATATGGCTACAAAGGGCTTCAAATGGTGAGAGATATTGCCAGAACCCTGTTCAACACCCAGGATCCTTTTCAAACAAAGCTGGTAATCTAGCTGATTGTTTTCCATCTTTCCTTTAGTTACTTGGATGTTTCCTGGCCTTGAGAACCAGGCATGCACATATCCATCTCCTCGATGATGATGACAGCAAGTACACAAGGCTGAGCATGTACTACGTGACCGTCATGTCTATCATTGGAACATCAGGGTGCTTCCTGACCCGGTATAACCCTAATGTACAGCTCTTCATCATGGCTTTGGTGGTCATCTCCTGCTGTACCTGCACCCTGTGTCTGGTGTTCCTGCCAAAGGTGTCACCTGCCTCATCTCTGAAACCTCCTCTTGTATACATGTTGAACTCTCATGTTGAAATATCTAATTTATCTCAATGTCCTCTTGTTTTACTCACATCTCTGTGTATATGTTAGATGATGTTGGATGGAAAACACTCATCTTGAAAAATATGATTGACTGCTTCTGTCTTGTATCCTAGCTTATAGAAATCAGAGACAATCCCAACCAAGTGGATCCAACTAGCTGGTTCCAATGTGATCCTAACCAGGAGGACTCGGAGACCTCCAGTTCCTCTAGCAGTCTCAATCAGGGCAGCAGATCTCTTGAAAGCCTGCGTACTGAAAACCAGCAGCTCTGGAGGAGAATCACAGAGGTGGGTTCTGACCCCTTGTCTTGAGTCTAAACAATTCACAGAACTTTAACCGTTGTAGGTTGAACACCCATGTGTTGTAGAGCTAATAATCATTAATGCCATTTCAGACCGTGGAACTTTGGGAATTAACATATAAATGGTATTTGCAGATTGGTAACCAGTTGGAGGATGTCGCCATGCAAGTACTAGAGGAAGAGCTGAGTCCTCCCAGTCGACAGGGCCATGAGGTGACATTGAGAGCCCAGGTGTGCTCTGAGGATGTGTCCAGGATGAACAGGGAACTCTCTGATGACATCAACTTACCTGAACAGTACGGGAAAACATATTACTCTGATACAAAAATTACATTATGCAATACAAATATTTTCTATACTTTCTATATATACACTGAGTGTACAAAACATTATGAACATATTCTCTTTCCATGACATAGACTGACCAGGTGAATCCAGGTGAAAACTATGATCCCTTATTATATTGTTAAATGGTCCACCACCCAAAGGACATCCAGCCAACTTGACACAACTGTGGGATGACATTGGAGTCAACATGGGCCAGCATCCCTGTAGTACGCTTTTGACACCATGTAGAGTCCATGCCCCAATGAATTGAGACTCTTCTGGGGGCAAAAGGGGAGGGGGGGCTCAATATTAGGAAGGTGTTCTTAATGTTTTGTACACTCAGTGTATGTATATATATATTTTAGAAATATCTACTGTATATATTTTGGAATGAAACGTCCTACACACTTGCTTGTTTTCCTTTATAGCGTGCAACGAAGACGGTCCGTGCAGCTGCCAATTCTTCACCACGCCTACATGCCAGCCATTGGGGGAATTTCTGCCAGCTGTTCCAGCCTTCTGAGAAATCCCGACCTTCCTTTACCTTGACTGCCATAGCGTCATTCACATCTGAAGTCATGTTCAAATCCAGACAAGTTCTAGCTACATGTGGTGCTGACAAAGGTTTTGTGTGGTAAATTACAATAGGTGCTTTACTTTAGGATTTTTAGTTGATTAATTGCAGTGGAATTCATGGAAATGGTCTCCTGATGGAAAAATTATTCAACATTCTGGCCGTTTCCCCTGTGTTTCCCAACATGGGAGTATCCTGTATTGCAGCAGGATACTGGCAGTGACTGTATTTGCACTCTTGGTAACTACTCTGTGCTGTGGCGCTGCTCTGTCATGTTGTCAATCTGGGAATTTCCTGGTCTGATACTGCTAAAGCCCAGGAATGAACTCCAAGGCAGAAATTAACCCTTTACAGTGGTCAAATAAATAATTGTCTTTCCAAACATAGCCAAGATGTTGTTTTCTCCAAGACAGAGGCAATGTCTAAGAAAATACAAGTTTATGTTATCAGTCTTTCAAAGATGATGAATAATCGGTTTGAGAGTATAACCATTAAATGCAACAAAAAAATAAACAACTATTTTGCAATCCACTGTTGTGTGCCAGACTTTCTATTCGAGGAGAATGTGTTGTAATAACAAAAAAGGGAGGAGGCATGTCTCAACTTGGGCTTTATAAAAAAGGTACATCTATCTCACTGCACAAAGTGTGTTAGGTATCCACAACAACATCCTTGAAAAAACTATCCTGCTATGTTCTCCATCAGAACCTCATTCATCCTGCCAGCACTTCTGGCCCTTTTGGTTGTAAATGTGGAATCCTCCTTCAGTGGTGGTAAGTTTGAACAACTATTTTGTCATACTTGTATAAATATATATATAAATATAGTATTATGATGTTATTGTTATGTTGTTCATGTATTATTATAACTTTTCTCATAGGTAGTGGAGGATCCTACAATTATGATATATCTAAAATGTCTGACCTGAGGAAGCTGTACAACTCCAAGGTGTATGAAGCAGACAGAATGAGGAGACCCCTAGAAGGCATGTCCTTTCAGGTGGGGGATTTCAGCCACTCAGGAGTCAGGTGAGTAACATGATATTATGTATGATAGATGTATTATGTACGATATACGTATGATATTGATAAAATAAGCCTCCAAAAGTCAGTCGTTTGTTACTGCATACCTAGCAACATCATGTTTATTATTTAGGAAACTGCCTAAATGACCCGCTATGTCTAATCCTTCGTTGTTGATCCACAGAGTGACTTTGGCTGACGGCGCCAAGTGGCTTGTCCATAAAGGGAATGGATTTGGCATCAGCTCTCAGACTGTGGTGGTAGATGCACGCCACATGAGTCAAGACTGGAAGGCAAGTATTCAATCAGCTTTCTTTCAATAAGCCATTTTTATTGAAATGGCTTTGTAGTGGCAAATACATAGTCATTCAGATTAAAACATAGTTTTTTTCGTTTTTCAGAAAGTTGAAACCAAAAACTTTAGAGGAAGTAAGACGGTCTCTGATTTCGTCAAAGCTGGAGGCACCGACTACAGCCTCATCTTTGATAACTGCCATGATGCAGCTGGTCGGATGTGGGAGTGAAACAATATTTTATTGTTTTGGTGAAGCTGCAGCAGTTACTATATTTGATGGATTGACTTAAACAGAAATAAAGTCCAATGAATTGACAGACTGAAAATGCACATTCTTTAAATTCAGTTTAATTTACATCTCTGAAAAATTAAATGTGTATGTTGTGGTACTGTATTTATCCCGTTGTCATGCCTGTCACATTTTATGCAGGGCAATAAATCAAGTTTGTTGAATTGAACTCAAGGAGAGAGCATAAACTTACTGTAACATTTCTGTGAACAAGCCCATGCAGGGCGAAAACTAAATATTGCACACACTTGCGTATCTACGACCATTACACAACACCATGGGCCAAACTGGTACGTCAAGCAGCATCTCTGTGAATGGAGTTCCTTTGTTCCATCATGATGAAAAGTAACAGGCTGCTCACTGTCTTCCACACGGTTGGGCTCAATCAGGGCCTCTCTAAATCAAAGACATGCCAGTCTGTTACAAAGCCTTTCACAAATATCCTCGGCTGTCCCCAACTACTGTGGGAAAATCTAAACACTAACGTAGAGACAATGTTTGCACGACCGATGCAGTCAAAACAAGTGAAGGAGGGAGTGACTCTGATTACGATGAAAGCAGAGCTCTCAGATCCTGTTTCAGAGCTGCTCTTCCTCTCGTTGTAAATTCCCTGGTTCTTCCTTTTTTTCACGCCTCAGCGGTTCAGCCTCTGTCTGGTTCGACCCTGCTTTGGATATTCTTGCTTCATTGGTATACCAGGTGCTTCCCAAGGTACTGTCCCCAAGATTATAAACCAAACGGTCACTCTCCCAGTCTGGCACAAAAGGTTTTGTTTAGTTTCTTTCGCCAGTTTCACAACTGCCTTAATAAGTTAATGTGGGGTCGGTAGAATACCAGGTCCTCCTATATCATCTGCTTCGGGGGATGGTGTTGACCATAGAGTTTTATAGCCTTTCTTCTGAGATCTCAGAAGTGGCGTCTGGGTGTCCATGTCCCTTAGAGCATCTTTGCTAGCTGAGCGGAAGTGTCTCTGTGTCCAGCCGTACACCACACAGTTCAGAAGGCCTTGAGAGGATGAGGTGAAGGCCTGGGATGAGGAAGACGAAGTAGAAGTTAAGAAATGGACTGAGGAGGAGGTTGCACACGGCTTGGATGTAGGTTTCGGAGCAGCTAGCAGTTTTACCTGTAAGATGTACAGAACGACGCCCACAACTCCCTCCACTGACTTCAGGTTGTACAGAATCATGGCTGCCAGGAAGACGGCTGAAATGGAAGGGTAAATAAGGCAATATATCAAAAAGGAGAATGTGATTTTCAGCTGCTACAAATCATTTATCAAGCCTGGGGGGGCCCTAGGATTCTGAGCTGGGTGAACATTACTGTAGTTACCTGGGCCCCAACAGAAGAGGAAGACAGAGGGGTAGAGGAGCATGTGTCGGTCCAGAACACGAAGAGACGCCCACTGCCTGTCGCCTAGGAAACCACTAGAGGTCACACAACGTCTGTAAACAGTGCGGGCTTTTCCCATGAGCACCTGGTGTAGACGAAAGACGTGTGAAGCCAAGATAAGTTTGAGTAAAATAAATATAGGATTGTAACCACGGGATAGGTTGACTCACCACAATGCCAACAAAGGTGAGGAGGAAGGCTGCCAGGAAGACAGCAATACTGTACATGTGTACCAGGTGGCAAGCTGAGTCCACCTCCATCTGGTTGAAGTCAGTAGACATGAAGAGTGCCTCTGTGTGCATTAGAAGGCACCTAATATGCAATGAGAGGGACGTTAGTCAAACCGTTATGCACTTCAAAGTAAAAGAGACGTATTAAAAATTATGATTAAATCATATTAATTGACCAAACATATAGCACAGAAGTGCTTGATATGAATTCTGATTGCCTCACTAAAACCGCAAACCTTATTGACCCATAATGAACTCTCCCCATGGTAATATTCCTACTTTGATGCATGCTACAGACCTACTTGTAAGGCTGGCTGAAGTTTGTGTAACAGTGGTCCATGTTTCCTGTTACAAACACTGGCATCATCAGCAGCACGGGGAGGACACTGGGAGGAGAAACGGGGACAGGACATTTAGCATACTCCCTCTATTGCATGCATAATGACATCTACTGAACTTTAAATAGGTCAAGCATATACTGTTTCTGTGAAAAAGTCAATGCTTACCATGACAGGACTGCAGCAATCTTGCTGAAAGTGCTCAGTTTGGTGACGCACTTCAACAAAACAGAGGACAGATTTTAACCAAACGGTTGAATATGGGGAAATACAGACAACCAAATGTGTCAGACATCAAAACGTTAATAATTTGTCAGGTGGCACCTACTTGGGCTGGGTATCCATTAAGGCTCCTGTAGAATTTGTTATTTAGCCCAGAGTAGAGGGTCCATACGTAGTTCAATGTGTAGAAGAACGAGGTCATATACAGTATCTGATAAAAGACAGGGGTTCCCCGTCAGTGGTCATCATGAATCAACCAACATGTACTTATATTTTAGTGGTGAGAAGAGTGGTATGATGTACCAATGGAATAATGTTCCCTATCTGCTTATCCATGGAGATTAGATATCTATGACCATCATTGGTTTTGTTGTGGGGTTATATATCATTTTCCCTTTTGGCATAGAATAGTACAAGGGAAATGGGTCAGCCACATCCAGACTCCTTTGTCCTGATCTAACAGAATTGAATTGAAGAGGCGTCAGATTGGGCTAGATTTGCTGCTCTACTTCATTTGGACCTGATCTAGAGCTGGCTTGGTCAACTACTTCTTATAGTGAAACTTTAAGTCAGCTCTTACTGTAAATGAATGGATTCTATGTCTGTGTCCAAACCTGTTCAACGATGTGTAGGTTGTAGCAGGTGGCATGGCTATCACAGTCCTGGGTGAACAGTACTGCTCCTATCAGCCAGCTGACTGCCAGCAGCAAGTCTGTCACACTCAGTAAGAACAATGGCTGCATCTGCAGAGGAGGTAGTATCGGCATTGTTTTGGAGTTAAAATGGAGTCTAAAGCACAGTCATGGTATTGTAGGTAGGTTAATAATATTGTTATTATTATTATTAACAAAAACAACAACCGATTGGATTTATATAGCGCCTTTCTACCAACTAAGGTAGGGTAAAATATATGCTTAAATGCGGAAACAATTAAAAACAACTGTAGATGGGATCATCTGTAGTGTTCGTAACTAACCTCAGGTGTCCTTATGAGGTGTTGGAAAGTTGCATAAACAATTATGGAACCTGAACCGACAATGCTGCAAATAACAGAAAAACACATTGGGAAGAGCTCTCAATTTGACCTGTGTGATCACCAGATTGTACAATTACAAAGAGGTTTGTAAAAATAAAATAAAAATAAAAAATGTTGTAAATGCTGTGCCCTGCTTACCTTAGCACTGCCATAATCAACTGGATCCATCTGACTGCAAAGTACACCTTTACAGGGGAAAGGTGTTGATTAGAAACCAAAACAGTCATATACTGTATATCCCTACCGGCAGATCTTATAAGAGAAGAACAATCTCATCCACTTTATTAAGTGCGAGAGGGTGGTCCCACCTCCCCACCCGCTAAAAGCCATGCTGCAGACACATGTGGCAACGATGTAGCTACAACTAAGAAATACATATTGCTGTCCACTGTACAGTAGTTTAAATACAGGACAACTGCAAATGAATAATCACAATACTTAATAAATACTTCATATATTACTCACAACAGTCCAGTCCTCAGGCGTTGTTGTGTTTTGCTCCGTGTTGTTTGAGACATCCTGCAAGACGACATTTAACATGTTTTCTTTATTCTAATACTTAACTCAAGTGCAGAATATCTATATATATATATGTCGTTCCCAAAACATTCAGCCAGTTTAAAACAACAGAGACTAGTTGTGATTTAGGCTGAGTAACCTAGACACGCACGGATCCAACACTGAAGTGGTTGTACAGTAGCCGAACAACACATTGAACGCAGGGCAACCTAGACACGCACGGATCCAACACTGAAGTGGTTGTACAGTAGCCGAACAACACATAGAACGCAGGGCGCTCTCACTCTCCATTTGACCTAACCGGTTTATGCTTCGTCACATGACCGCAACAAGTGTCATCATGGCTGGTTTCATAATCTTATAATTTCCATTAGGGGACATCCCGTAGCCTATTAACCCTTGTTGTTTTAATTTAAAGGCACCACTTTATCCTGCAATAACCATGGCCATGACAAAAATAAACTGCATTAGTGTGAAAAATATTCACTGAGTGTACAAAACATTAAGAACCGGTGCGTCGTAGGTGCTAGGCGTATATTCACCCTCTGAATGGCACACATACACAATCCATGTCTCAGTCATCTCAAAGTTTAAAAATCCTCCTTTAACCTGTCTCCTCCCCTTCATCTACACTGATTGAAGTGGATTTAACAAGTGCCATCAATAAGGGATCATAGCTTTCACCTGGACTCACCTGGTCAGTCTGTCATGGAAAGAGCAGCCCTTACGAAAAAATATTGCAGTCAGAGAGCAGTATCAAATCAAATCAAATTGTATTGGTCACATACACATATTTAGCAGATGTTATTGCGTATAACTGCAGTATAACTAGTTAGAGTGCAGTACACTGCAGTATGCTGCAAATACTGCCTCCAAAATAACACCGTTTTTTTACTGCAGTAATATACAGTGGGAAAAAAAAGTATTTAGTCAGCCACCAATTGTGCAAGTTCTCCCACTTAAAAAGATGAGAGAGGCCTGTAATTTCCATCAAAGGTACACGTCAACTATGACAGACAAAATGAGGAAAACAAATCCAGAAAATCACATTGTAGGATTTTTTATGAATTTATTTGCAAATTATGGTGGAAAATAAGTATTTGGTCAATAACAAAAGTTTCTCAATACTTTGTTATATACCCTTTGTTGGCAATGACACAGGTCAAACGTTTTCTGTAAGTCTTCACAAGGTTTTCACACACTGTTGCTGGTATTTTGGCCCATTCCTCCATGCAGATTTCCTCTAGAGCAATGATGTTTTGGGGCTGGGCAACACGGACTTTCAACTCCCTCCAAATATTTTCTATGGGGTTGAGATCTGGAGACTGGCTAGGCCACTCCAGGACCTTGAAATGCTTCTTACGAAGCCACTCCTTCGTTGCCCGGGCGGTGTGTTTGTGATCATTGTCATGCTGAAAGACCCAGCCACGTTTCATCTTCAATGCCCTTGCTGATGGAAGGAGGTTTTCACTCAAAATCTCACGATACATGGCCCCATTCATTCTTTCCTTTACACGGATCAGTCGTCCTGGTCCCTTTGCAGAAAAACAGCCACAAAGCATAATGTTTCCACCCCCATGCTTCACAGTAGGTATGGTGTTCTTTGGATGCAACTCAGCATTCTTTGTCCTCCAAACACGACGAGTTGAGTTTTTACCAAAAAGTTATATTTTGGTTTCATCTGACCATATGACATTCTCCCAATCCTCTTCTGGATCATCCAAATGCACTCTAGCAAACTTCAGACGGGCCTGGACAGCAGGGGGACACGTCTGGCACTGCAGGATTTGAGTCCCTGGCGGCGTAGTGTGTTACTGATGGTAGGCTTTGTTACTTTGGTCCCAGCTCTCTGCAGGTCATTCACTAGGTCCCCCCGTGTGGTTCTGGGATTTTTGCTCACCGTTCTTGTGATCATTTTGACCCCACGGGGTGAGATCTTGCGTGGAGCCCCAGATCGAGGGAGATTATCAGTGGTCTTGTATGTCTAACATTTCCTAATAATTGCTCCCACAGTTGATTTCTTCAAACCAAGCTGCTTACCTATTGCAGATTCAGTCTTCCCAGCCTGGTGCAGGTCTACAATTTTGTTTCTGGTGTCCTTTGACAGCTCTTTGGTCTTGGCCATAGTGGAGTTTGGAGTGTGACTGTTTGAGGTTGTGGACAGGTGTATTTTATACTGATAACAAGTTCAAACAGGTGCCATTAATACAGGTAACAAGTGGAGGACAGAGGAGCCTCTTAAAGAAGAAGTTACAGGTCTGTGAGAGCCAGAAATCTTGCTTGTTTGTAGGTGAACAAATACTTATTTTCCACCATAATTTGCAAATAAATTCATTAAAAATCCTACAATGTGATCTTCTGGAAAAAACATTCTCAATTTGTCTGTCATAGTTGACGTGTACCTATGATGAAAATTACAGGCCTCTCTCATCTTTTTAAGTGGGAGAACTTGCACAATTGGTTGCTGACTAAATACTTTTTTCCCCCACTGTAGCAGTGACACTTCAGTTATTCTGCAATTACTATGTCCAAAATACCACAGTTAACTGAAGTTACTGCATATTTACTGCAGTTTCAAAACTGCATTCTTTTTTGTGAGGGAGGTTTTCATAATATTTTGTAAGAAATAAAGGACCAACAGGAAGATTATTTACAATTTTTATATTTCCTCCATCTGTGTTTTTCCCATAGTTATCTGTTCTGCTAACATTTCAATGTTTTTAATCAATCATGTTGGAAAACTGTATGTATGTACAGTGAGGGAAAAAAGTATTTGATCCCCTGCTGATTTTGTACGTTTGCCCACTGACAAAGAAATGATCAGTCTATAATTTTAATGGTAGGTTTATTTGAACAGTGAGAGACAGAATAACAACAACAAAATCCAGAAAAACGCATGTCAAAAATGTTATTAATTGATTTGCATTTTAATGAGGGAAATAAGTATTTGACCCCTCTGCAAAACATGACTTAGTACTTGGTGGCAAAACCCTTGTTGGCAATCACAGAGGTCAGACGTTTCTTGTAGTTGGCCACCAGGTTTGCACACATCTCAGGAGGGATTTTGTCCCACTCCTCTTTGCAGATCTTCTCCAAGTCATTAAGGTTTCGAGGCTGACGTTAGGCAACTCGAACCTTCAGCTCCCTCCACAGATTTTCTATGGGATTAAGGTCTAGAGACTGGCTAGGCCACTCCAGGACCTTAATGTGCTTCTTCTTGAGCCACTCCTTTGTTGCCTTGGCCGTGTGTTTTGGGTCATTGTCATGCTGGAATACCCATCCACGACCCATTTTCAATGCCCTGGCTGAGGGAAGGAGGTTCTCACCCAAGATTTGACAGTACATGGCCCCGTCCATCGTCCCTTTTTATGCGGTGAAGTTGTACTGTCCCTTTAGCAGAAAAACACCCCCAAACCATAATGTTTCCACCTCCATGTTTGACGGTGGGGATGGTGTTCTTGGGGTCATAGGCAGCATTCCTCCTCCTCCAAGCACGGCGAGTTGAGTTGATGCCAAAGAGCTCGATTTTGGTCTCATCTGACCACAACACTTTCACCCAGTTCTCCTCTGAATCATTCAGATGTTCATTGGCAAACTTCAGACGGGCATGTATATGTGCTTTCTTGAGCAGGGGGACCTTGCGGGCGCTGCATGATTTCAGTCCTTCACGGCGTAGTGTGTTACCAATTGTTTTCTTGGTGACTATGGTCCCAGCTGCCTTGAGATCATTGACAAGGTCCTCCTGTGTAGTTCTGGGCTGATTCCTCACCGTTCTCATGATCATTGCAACTCCACGAGGTGAGATCTTGCATGGAGCCCCAGGCCGAGGGAGATTGACAGTTATTTTGTGTTTCTTCCGTTTGCGAATAATCGCACCAACTGTTGTCACCTTCTCACCAAGCTGCTTGGCGATGACTTGTAGCCCATTCCAGCCTTGTGTAGGTCTACAATCTTGTCCCTGACATCCTTGGAGAGCTCTTTGGTCTTGGCCATGGTGGAGAGTTTGGAATCTGATTGATTGATTGCTTCTGTGGACAGGTGTCTTTTATACAGGTAACAAGCTGAGATTAGGAGCACTCCTTTTAAGAGTGTGCTCCTAATCTCAGCTCGTTACCTGTATAAAAGACACCTGGGAGCCAGAAATCTTTCTGATTGAGAGGGGGTCAAATACTTATTTCCCTCATTAAAATGCAAATCAATTTATAACATTTTTGACATGCGTTTTTCTGGATTTTGTTGTTGTTATTCTGTCTCTCACTGTTCAAATAAACCTACCATTAAAATTATAGATTGATCATTTCTTTGTCAGTGGGCAAAAGTACAAAATTAGCAGGGGATCAAATACTTTTTTCCCTCACTGTATATATCCCCAGCTAGTTGCAGTTGGTAATAACACCTTGAGATACAAATCTTGTTTCCTGTTAAACATTTTAATTTTAAACCTGCAATACTCATTCATCATGCACATGTTTATTAAAGCATAATAACAACAAATAAATATACAGTCGGAACAATTATTTAAACAAAAATATTTCTCCAAATAAAATCGGACATTTAAAATGAAAGGCAACAACTTTTCAAAAATAATCAGGCTACTTGAAACTCCGGAACCAAGAAGATTATTATAAATCTCTACTTTTGACCATCAGTGGGCAGGTGTCATTATTAAATGTAGGTTCTAGACAAAGTTATTTGAGCCAATGCTGACTGGTTTGATTATTCAACATACACTCAGTGGCCAGTTTATTAGGTATACCCTGTTCACAAAAATGGTTCGCTTCTACAGACAGTGTGTCATGTGGCCGTGGCTGAGTGCACAAAACATTAAGAACACCTGCTCTTTCCATGACATTGACTGACCAGGTAAATCCAGGTGAAAGCTACAGTATGATCCCTTGTTGATGTCACTTGTTAAATCCACTTCAATCAGTGTAGATGAAGGGGAGGAGACAGGTTAAAGAAGGATTTTTAAGCCTTGAGAAAATTGAGAAACAGATTGTGTATGTGTGCCATTCATAGGGTGAATTGGCAAGACAAAAGATTTAAGTGCCTTTGAACAGGGTATGGTAGACACCGGTTTGTGTCAAGAATTGCAACACTACTGGGTTTTTTCAGGCTGAATAATTTCCTGTGTGTATCAAGAATGGTCCACCACCCAAAGGACATCCAGCCAACTTGATACAACTGTGGGAAGCATTGGAGTCAACATGGGCCAGCATCCCTGTGGAACGCTTTCGACACCTTATAGAGTCCATGGCCCGAAGAATTGTGGCTCAATATTAGGAAGGTGGTCCTCTGTAGCTCAGCTGGTAGAGCACGGCGCTTGTAACGCCAAGGTAGTGGGTTCGATCCCCGGGACCACCCATACACAAAAAATGTATGCACGCATAACTGTAAGTCGCTTTGGATAAAAGCGTCTGCTAAATGGCATATTATTATTATTATTATTATTAATGTTTTGTACACTCAGTGTATAAAGCAGGCAGACAGGCATCGAGGCATTCAGTTACTGTTCGATTGAACTTTAGAATGGGCAAAACTAGTGACCTAAGCGACTTTGAGCGTGGTATGTTCGTTGGTGCCAGGCGCGCCGATTCCAATATCTCAGAAACGTCCGGCCTCCTGGGCTTATTACGCACCACAGTGTCTAGGGTTTACCGAGAATGGTGCGTCAAACAAAAAACATCCAGTCAGCAGCAGTCCTATGGGCGAAAACAGCTCGTTGATGAGAGGTCGAAGGAGAATGGCAAGAATCGTGCAAGCTAAAAGGCGGGCCCACAAACAGGCAAATAACGGCGCAGTACAACAGCGGTGTGCAGAACGGCATCTTGGAGCGCACAACTCATTGGTCCTTGTCACGGATGGGCTATTGCAGCATGAGTCCATGGCCCTATAATGTCTGGTGTCAATGATAAAGGCTGGTGGCGGTTGTGTAATGGTGTGGGGAATGTTTTCCCTTGATACCAATTGAGCAACGTTTCCATGCCCTGAAGAATTCAGGCTGTTCTGGAGGCAAAGTGGCGTCCGACCCGGTACTAGATGGGTGTACCTAATAAACTGGACACTGAGTGTATAATACAATCAGATGGATATTGTTGATGAAAATCATAGCGAATGTGATCCTCCTTAAGAATATCTGTTGGAGTTTTGTTATGATTGATTCAACTATGCAATTATTTTCAGTTAACAAACATTTAGGAAAATAACCAACATCAGAAATAACTACATGACAAATAAAATGTAGACAAATATCGATGCCAAAACACCAAGGGACATCTGATTTCTTCTCCCACCTGTGTAGAGAAGAATGGTGCCATTAGTTATGTGATATAACCATTTCTCATGTCAGTCTTGATAATTATCTTATTCAAGAAGTATCATCAGTGGAGCACACATTAAGGTTGGTATCTTCCTGTATTAGAATGAATTAATAGACACTGTCATGCATTTTGATACTAAAATGCTTTCTAGGAGAAGCTCACGGCTCGTACCGTTCTGAACCAGCATGCCCTCAGTGACGGATAGGGAGCCGTTGTTAGGGGCTGGATCTATCTGCAGCAGCTTGCACATTAGAGGGTAGATGTGGACACTGTCAAAGGGCTCGGACAGATAACTCTTCTTGAAATCTGGTCCAAAAGCACGGAAGATGGTCTTCATGTCCATTTCGCCCATGTGGAATCCATGATCTCCTTTGTTCACGTAGACGATCAACCGCTGTTGAAATTATATACATATTATAATATATATATATATATAAAAAAATCTGTGATATTTTTACTTTACAATTTTTTACTTTATACATAGCATATGACGTGTCTTAAAAGTTAATACCGGTACCTACCGAGTTTAAGTTGAAACCTAGATCAGCAATGACAATAATAGGCTGTATTCTGTCATTCTTGGACAAATGAAAGTTCTCTGGCATATCTTCCTTCTTGTAGACTGTGAGGTTTGGGGCCTTCATGAGAGCATCATAAACATGTTGTTCCTTTCCTTTCCTCGGTGTGATCATGCCAAACCCGCCGTAGTCAAGGAGCTCAAAATAAACCGTGTTGAAGAAATTCAGGTATTTAGAGAGGATTATCTCATCTACAAGAGGTCTTTTTTTAACGGTGGTCATGCCATGGTCAGAGGTGATGATGACGTTAAGGTTATCAGTCAAACCATCTCGCTGGATGGCCTCCCTCAGGTATCCAACGGTGCGGTCAATCTGCTTTATTATGGTTTTCCTGTCAGGATGGTCCGGTCCTTTGGCATGACCCACGTTGTCAGGCTCTCCATAGTACAGAGTCACAAAGTCAAAATCTTCTTCGGTGAACCAGCTCAACACAGTGTCAATATTCTGACGCCACTCTGTTTCGTTATCATCTTGTTGACCTGGTTCCTCAACCAGTGCCCGGTTTACACATTGACCGCTGTAGTTGGCTCCTCCTCCTGGAAAGAAAAAGGAACCTGTTTTGAGGCCCTGAAACAGAAGAAAAGGTATGGACATTGACCAGTTAATACTGGCTAATGTATGTATGCTTCTAATCAAAGGGTGTAGTAGGGGGTCTCCAAGGTTAACTTTCATCAGAGCTACTTCATTCACTTACAGTGGGGAGAACAAGTATTTGATACACTGCCGATTTTGCAGGTTTTCCTACTTACAAAGCATGTAGAGGTCTGTCATTTTTTTCATAGGTACACTTCAACTGTGAGAGACGGAATCTAAAACAAAAATCCAGAAATTCACATTGTATGATTTTTAAGTAATTAATTTGCATTTTATTGCATGACGTAAGTATTTGATCACCTACCAACCAGTTAGAATTCCAGCTCTCACAGACCTGTTAGTTTTTCTTGAAGAAGCCCTCCTGTTCTCCACTCATTACCTGTATTAACTGCACCTGTTTGAACTCGTTACCTGTATAAAAGACACCTGTCCACACACTCAATCAAACAGACTCCAACCTCTCCACAATGGCCAAGACCAGAGAGCTGTGTAAGGACATCAGGGATAAAATTGTAGACCTGCACAAGGCTGGGATGGGCTACAGGACAATAGGCAAGGAGCTTGGTGAGAAGGCAACAACTGTTGGCGCAATTATTAGAAAAATGGAAGAAGTTCAAGATGACGGTCAATCACCCTCGGTCTGGGGCTCCATGCAAGATCTCACCTCGTCACCTCATCAATGATCATGACGAAGGTGAGGGATCAGCCCAGAACTACACAGCAGGACCTGGTCAATGACCTGAAGAGAGCTGGGACCACAGTCTCAAAGAAAACCATTAGTAACACACTACGCCGTCATGGATTAAAATCCTGCAGCGCACGCAAGGTCCCCCTGCTCAAGCCAGCGCATGTCCAGGCCCATCTGAAGTTTGCCAATGACCATCTGGATGATCCAGAGGAGGAATGGGAGAAGGTCATGTGGTCTGATGAGACAAAAATAGAGCTTTCTTGTCTAAACTCCACTCGCCGTGTTTGGAGGAAGAAGAAGGATGAGTACAACCCCAAGAAGACCATCCCAACCGTGAAGCATGGAGGTGGAAACATCATTCTTTGGGGATGCTTTTCTGCAAAGGGGACAGGACGACTGCATCATATTGAGGGGAGGATGGATGGGGCCATGTATCGCAAGATCTTGGCCAACAACCTCCTTCCCTCAGTAAGAGCATTGAAGATGGGTCGTGGCTGGGTCTTCCAGCATGACAACGACCCGAAACACGCAGCAAGGGCAACTAAGGAGTGGCTCCGTAAGAAGCATCTCAAGGTCCTGGAGTGGCCTAGCCAGTCTCCAGACCTGAACCCAATAGAAAATCTTTGGAGGGAGCTGAAAGTCCGTATTGCCCAGCGACAGCCCCGAAACCTGAAAGATCTGGAGAAGGTCTGTATGGAGGAGTGGGCCAAAATCCCTGCTGCAGTGTGTGCAAACCTGGTCAAGACCTACAGGAAACGTATGATCTCTGTAATTGCAAACAAAGGTTTCTGTACCAAATATTAAGTTCTGCTTCTCTGATGTATCAAATACTTATGTCATGCAATAAAATGCAAATGAATTACTTAAAAATCATACAATGTGATTTTCTGGATTTTTGTTTTAGATTCCGTCTCTCACAGTTGAAGTGTACCTATGATAAAAATTACTGACCTCTACATGCTTTGTAAGTAGGAAAACCTGTATCAAATACTTGTTCTCCCCACTGTAAATATAAGTCTGACAGTAGTTTCTGTAGCTGTCAGTAGGAGGACTGTAAGCTAATTCTGCATATTTGACCCAAATTTTTATTTCCAGGATCAAATCATGACCAGTTCCTCACCTGGTTCTGTGCTGTAATCCACAACGGCAAGGCTCCATTGTCCCACCACTCAGACCTCTTCAAGGTAGCTTTATGGCCGACTTTCTGATGAGTTGTGGAATTAAACATCATATTGTGAACAACTCCATGATCCTCTATCCATCTCCCTGTGAGAGATATGAGAAGAAAAGATCATGATATCTAAATATTTTTTGATGCCAGCAACCTTCCAGGTTTAATTGTCTTTTCGTCATGACATTATGATAATGTCACGGTTTCGGCCGAGGCTGCTCCTTCTCCTTGTTCGGGCAGGCTTCGGCGGTCGTCGTCCCCGGAGTACTAGCTACCACCGTTCGATGTTTCATGTTTGTTTGGTTTTGTCTGGTTGTACACCTGTCCCTTGTTAGTCTTTGATTTTGTTTCCTATTTAGTTATCGTGTGTTGGGTCAGGTGTTATGTGTGATTATTATTGTCAGCTGTTGCCATTGAGGAGTTTCCTCTCTCATAACTTTGTATTTGAGAGTTCGCACTGCGTGCGCTTTTTTCTTGTATTTCGCACTGTTGTTGTTGTGCGTAATTGTTCGTGCCACCCGGTTGGGTTGGCGACTCATTCCTGTTTTTGGATATACTAAAGTCTGTTGACGAACACCCTGGTTCCTGCGCTTGATTCCCTGCACCACATCCCACTATGGAATCAGCAGGAGCAGCCGCGCCAACGGACATTATGGAAGACCGTCTTCGTGGGCAGGAGGACAGGATCAACCAGATCGGTCACGCCCTGGATCAGGTGATGAACACTCTCCACCGATGGGAGACCAGCGGGGTACCCACGCCCCCACCTACCGGACCATCCCCATCGGTCAGTCCTCCTGTCCCCCTTCCGGAACCCAGCGGGATTCGGCTCTCCCTCCCGAGGGCGTACGACGGCTCCGCTGCCGGGTGTCAAGGGTTCTTGCTGCAAGTGGAGCTCTACCTCGCCACCGTACACCCGGCTCCCTCGGGACACGAGAGCGTCTCCGCCCTCATCTCCTGTCTCACCGGCAAGGCGTTGGAGTGGGCCAACGCCGAATGGAGGAGAATAGACGCCGCTACTGTTACCTATGCGGAGTTCTCCCGCCGCTTCCGTGCCGTGTTTGACCATCCACCAGAGGGGAAGGCGGCGGGGGAGCGTCTGTTCTACCTCCGACAGGGGATGAGGAGCGCACAGGCTTTTGCATTGGAGTTCCGGACTCTAGCGGCAGATGCAGGGTGGAATGAGCGGGCCCTCATAGACCACTTCCGCTGCAGCCTCCGGGAGGATGTCCAGAGAGAGTTGGCGTGCAGGGATACCACGTTGTCGTTTGACCAGCTGGTCGACATGGCCATTCGGCTGGACACCCTGCTCGCTACCCGTGGACGTCCCGGGTGGGGGTTGCCCATTCCACCTTCCAGCACCTCCGAGCCGAGCCCTATGGAGCTCGGAGGTGCTGGCGCTAGGGAACGGAGGAGTAGGAACCCGAGGGGGGCCGTTCCCTGCACCAACTGTGGCCGTGGAGGGCACACCGCGGCTAGGTGTTGGGGAGGGTCTCCTGGTGGAGGTGAGGTCAGGCCAGGCATTGGGGAGTCCTCCCAGGTGAGTAGGCGCCCTACTTACCCAGAGCTTTCTGTCGTTCACCTAACCTTGCCTGTTTGTTTTCCACAGGTTGCACCTCGTTCCCAGCATAAGGCGCTGGTAGATTCAGGCGCAGCTGGGAATTTTGTAGATCGCCAGTTCTGTGTAAAGTTAGGGATTCCCCTCCGTCCCGTTGATAAGCCTTTCCCTGTACATGCCCTAGATAGCCGTCCGTTAGGATCTGGGTTGATTAGGGAGGTCACAGCGCCTCTTAAGATGGTGACGCAGGGGGGTCATGAGGAGACGATTCAGCTCTATCTGATTGACTCTCCTGCGTATCCGGTGGTACTGGGGCTTCCCTGGTTAATTACCCATGACCCTACTATTTCGTGGCGAGAGAAAGCTCTTACAGGGTGGTCTGCTCAGTGTGTGGGGCTGTGTCTGGGTGTTTCCATAGGGGCGACCTCGGTGGAGAGTCCGAATCTAATGCCAGCACTGCAGATTCCCCCTGAGTATGAGGATTTGAAACTGGTGTTCAGTAAGACTAGGGCGGCGCAGCTGCCGCCTCATAGACAGGGGGATTGTGCGATAGATCTCCAGTCAGGAGCAGCCCTCCCGCGGAGCCATGTGTATCCCTTGTCCCAAGAGGAGAGGAAGGCAATGGAAACTTACATCGCCGAGTCTCTGAGACAGGGATACATACGGGCCTCCACTTCACCCGCTTCCTCAAGCTTCTTTTATGTGAAGAAAAAAGATGGAGGTCTGCGCCCGTGTATTGATTACCGCGGTCTCAATCAGATTACAGTGAAGTACAGCTATCCACTTCCTCTGATTGCGACTATGACGGAGTCATTACACGGTGCTCAGTTCTTCACAAAATTGGATCTTAGGAGTGCATATAACTTGGTGCGCATTAGAGAGGGCGATGAATGGAAGACAGCATTTAGCACGACCTCCGGTCATTACGAGTATCTCGTCATGCCATATGGGTTAATGAATGCTCCCTCAGTCTTCCAATCCTTTGTAGATGAGATTTTCCGGGACATGCAGGGGCAGGGAGTAGTCGTGTACATAGACGATATTCTGGTGTACAGTTCTACCCGAGCTGAGCATGTAGCCCTGGTGCGCCGAGTGTTGAGGAGGCTGTTGGAGCATGACCTATATGTCAAGGCAGAGAAATGTCTGTTCTTTCAGAAGTCGGTCTCCTTTTTGGGTTATCAATTGTCTGCGTCAGGGGTGAAGATGGAGGTTGACCGGGTGTCAGCTGTGCGTAATTGGCAAACCCCAACCACTGTGAAAGAGGTGCAACAGTTCTTGGGCTTTGCGAATTATTACCGGAGGTTTATCCGGGGTTTTGGACAGGTGGCAGCTCCCATTACGTCTCTGTTGAAGGGGGGTCCGGTGCGCTTGCAGTGGTCAGCTGAGGCGGACAGGGCTTTTGGGAGACTGAAGGACCTGTTTACCTCAGCGCCGGTGTTGGCGCATCCGGATCCCGCTTTACCGTTCCAGGTAGAGGTTGACGCGTCCGAGGCTGGTATTGGGGCCGTTCTCTCACAACGGTCTGGCACACCACCTAAACTCCGCCCCTGTGCTTTTTATTCTAAGAAGCTCAGTCCGGCGGAGCGGAATTATGACGTAGGGGACAGGGAGCTGTTAGCCGTGGTACAGGCCCTAAAGGTGTGGAGGCATTGGCTTGAGGGGGCTCAACACCCTTTCCTCATTCTAACTGACCACCGTAACCTGGAATACATCCGGGCAGCTAGGAGACTGAATCCTCGCCAGGCCCGCTGGACTATGTTTCTAGCCCGGTTTGTGTTTAAAATCACTTACATCCCTGGGTCCCAGAACGGGAAGGCAGATGCCCTGTCTCGGCGATATGACATGGAGGAGAGGTCCGTTGAGCCCACTCCCATACTACCGAAGTCTTGTCTGGTTGCACCGGTGGTATGGGAGGTCGATGCCGAGATCGAGCGGGCGTTACGCACCGACCCAAGTCCTCCCCAGTGTCCTGTGGGTCGGACGTACGTTCCGCTCGAGGTACGCGATCGCCTCATTTATTGGGCTCATACGTCCCCCTCCTCTGGACATCCAGGTATCGGCCGGACAGTTCACTGCCTTAGCACTAAGTACTGGTGGCCAACGTTAGCCAGGGATGTGAGGATTTATGTCTCCTCCTGTTCGGTGTGTGCCCAGTGTAAGGCGCCCAGACATTTGCCCAGGGGTAAGCTACAACCCCTGCCCGTTCCACAACGACCCTGGTCCCACCTCTCGGTGGATTTTGTTACAGACCTTCCCCTCTCACAGGGGAATACTACCATCCTGGTCGTTGTGGATCGGTTCTCGAAGGCCTGTCGTCTAATACCCATGCCGGGTCTACCTACTGCCCTACAGACCGCTGAGGCTCTGTTTACCCATGTCTTCCGGCATTACGGGGTACCCGAGGATATAGTGTCTGATCGAGGCCCCCAGTTCACCTCCAGAGTGTGGAGAGCGTTTATGGAACGGTTGGGGGTTTCGGTGAGCCTTACCTCGGGTTACCACCCGGAGAGTAATGGGCAGGTTGAACGTGTCAACCAGGATGTGGGGAGGTTTCTGAGGTCTTATTGCCAGGACCGGCCGGAGGAGTGGGCGAGATACGTTCCGTGGGCCGAGATGGCGCAGAACTCTCTCCGCCACTCCTCCACCCAACTAACCCCTTTCCAGTGTGTGTTAGGGTACCAGCCGGTTCTGGCACCTTGGCACGAGAGCCAGATCGAGGCCCCTGCGGTGGATGAGTGGGTGCGGCGCTCGGAGGAGACGTGGAACGCTGCCCACGTTCACCTGCAGCGGGCCATCCGTCGGCATAAGACGAGCGCCGATCTCCACCGCAGTGAGGGGCCTGTGTACGCACCTGGAGATCGAGTCTGGCTCTCGACCAGAAACCTGCCCCTCCGCCTGCCCTGCCGGAAGCTGGGTCGGCGGTTTGTGGGGCCATTTAAAGTCCTGAGGAGGTTGAACGAGGTGTGTTACAGGTTAGAACTGCCTATTGAGTACAGGAATATTAACCCCTCGTTTCATGTGTCTCTCCTCAGGCCGGTGGTAGCTGGTCCACTCCAGGATTATGAGATAGAGGAGATTCCTCCGCCCCCGTTGGACATCGAGGGGGCTCCGGCGTACACTGTGAGGTCCATCCTTGATTCGAGACGCCGGATGGGGGGTCTCCAATATCTCGTGGAGTGGGAGGGGTACGGCCCGGAGGAGCGGTGCTGGGTGCCGAGGAGGGACATATTAGACCTGTCCCTGCTGACAGAGTTCCATCGGGGTCATCCTACGCGCCCTGCTCCGCGTCGTCCTGGTCGTCCCCGAGGCCGGGATCGGCGCACGGCTGGAGCCGCGCGTCAAGGGGGGGGTACTGTCACGGTTTCGGCCGAGGCTGCTCCTTCTCCTTGTTCGGGCAGGCTTCGGCGGTCGTCGTCCCCGGAGTACTAGCTACCACCGTTCGATGTTTCATGTTTGTTTGGTTTTGTCTGGTTGTACACCTGTCCCTTGTTAGTCTTTGATTTTGTTTCCTATTTAGTTATCGTGTGTTGGGTCAGGTGTTATGTGTGATTATTATTGTCAGCTGTTGCCATTGAGGAGTTTCCTCTCTCATAACTTTGTATTTGAGAGTTCGCACTGCGTGCGCTTTTTTCTTGTATTTCGCACTGTTGTTGTTGTGCGTAATTGTTCGTGCCACCCGGTTGGGTTGGCGACTCATTCCTGTTTTTGGATATACTAAAGTCTGTTGACGAACACCCTGGTTCCTGCGCTTGATTCCCTGCACCACATCCACACGCAGCGTTCTGACAGATAAACAGT
Source organism: Coregonus lavaretus (assembly GCF_964263955.1). Classification (NCBI taxonomy): domain Eukaryota; kingdom Metazoa; phylum Chordata; class Actinopteri; order Salmoniformes; family Salmonidae; genus Coregonus; species Coregonus lavaretus. The sequence goes on along the minus strand of NC_139990.1, from coordinate 47,830,394 downwards.
ATCCAAAACCTCAGTGCTGTGTCTTATCAAGGATATCGAAGATGGCATTTACAACTTTAATTGCTGTACTATAATTATTTGAAAATATTGCATGGAATTTAGATAGCATATCATTGTCAAATAAGAGAACATTTAGAAATTGGTCTGCAGATTTGTGGGCTTTTCCTGCATTAACAAATGAAAACAGAAGGTGATTTCCATTTCTCAGGAATAGCACTAAGCACTAGGGTCAGATTCAAGTGTGGTCAATTGCCCAGAAATAAAGTAAGCAGCAAGTTTGAAGAGATTTGTATTTAAATAATTAGGACCCAAAGGATATGTTTATGCCCATATACAGTGTACATATTAGATTGTGCTAAAACATTTACATTTTAGCAGACACTCTTATCCAGAGCAATTAGGGTTAACAGATTTTTCACCTAGTCAGCTCGGGGATTCAAACCAGTGACCTTTCGGTTACTGGCCCAACGCTCTTAAACACTAGGCTACTTGCCACCAAGAACACTGGCAAGTGAGGCTACTTTGTAATGTGAGTAAGATCATGGTCAGGATTGGGTTTTTCTGGGCACACACCACAAACAAAACTGTTTTTATGAAAAACTGGGAGTATTTGGCCAAAGAAATCAATTGGCAATAATCCATCTACTACGCTACATTTGACTTTGAAACCAGATTTGAAACAGTAACTTGGGCCCGTATTCACATTTTACCCAAGGAAATACTTCTTATTTTTTATATGTACCTGATTGAGTACTTCAAACAAGCAGCTCAAATGCATGCAAAAAGTCAATAGCATTTTGTAACTCTTATGCCTTACCAGTTATAGTGGTGAAGTGAGATGGGGACGTCATGGTGATAGCCGGAGGGGTGATGTACTTTGCCTTCACTCCATCTTCCACTAACTTGTCCATGTGAGGGGTGTCTACGTCTTGATCATAGTCCCATCGGAAACCATCAAAGGAGATCACTAGCAACTTGTTGTGTGTCTCCTTGTTCAATGGTTTGCACTCTACACTGAGAAGAACTGCCATTCCCAAATACAACTCCAACCACATATTGTCTTGGCTTGTCTGCACTAACTAATCCTGTTGGGCTCAATGGATTTAATTTATAGTCATCGTTGTGGTCAGGAAGATAGCATGTGTTCTGAGTGATATCTTCAAAGGACAAACCTTGAACGTGCCTTGCTTTTATGGACAGGAGGGGTGTTATCAATTGTTATCTGAAGAGAGATTCCACCTAAGATGCCTAGAAATTAGTCTATGGACCCAAGAGTGTCATTAACCCAAGACTAAGATCGGTCTACTCAGGTACTCAGCATAGAAGTAGAGTTATCTTTAGTTGAGAGTTAAGTAATGGGTCATGTAATGATGCTCTTAATATCATGCCAGAGCCCAGAGGTTAAAAATACCACCCCTAGGATGCCACCTTTGCTGTCCAAAATGCTCCACCAACAGCTTGTGTCCAAGGCAATCCACCTTATCATGGAACACTTATAGATAGGCTGGAAAAGTGGGTAGGACTATCTGGGACAGTCCTTGATTGGTTCAGATCTTATCTAGATGGCCGGAGTTACTTTGTCACCATTGGTAATCATGAATCTGATAGGGTGGCTATGACATGCGGAGTTCCACAGGGATCAGTTCTCGGACCGATTCTGTTCAATCTCTATATGCTACCTCTGGGCCAAATTTTACAGAACAACAACATGAACTACCACAGCTATGCTGATGATACTCAAATATATATGGCTCTCGAACTGTATGACAACAGCTCAATAGACTCTCTGTGTCACTGTATAGAGCACATAAATACCTGGATGAACCAAAATTGTCTACAATTAAACCAAGATAAAACTGAGATTATTGTGTTTGTATTAGTAAAGAGCTGGATTCTCGGGTCCTTAAAACCAGCGATCAAGTGCGTAATCTTGGTGTTCTGATAGACTCAGACCTCACATTTAACAGTCATATCAAAGCGGTCACCAAAACAGCATTCTATCATCTAAAAAATATAGCCAAAGGCTTGAGCCCAAACTAAACATGGAGAAGCTGCGTTTAGCACTTATGCTGTACACAACTGGAATAAACTACCAGAAGATCTTAGATGTGCCCCAAACGTATCCATTTTAAAATCCAGGTTAAAAACACTTCTCTTTTCACGTGCCTACGACTGATCACTTAAACTTAACCACACTGTTTAGCCTTATAGCTTCCTATGTTTTTATCCCATTTTTAATTTTTAATTTGTAATCTTTATATGTTTTTGTATTTGTTTATTTTATTGTATTTTTATTATTATGATGTTTTCATTATTTTTGATAAACATCTTTGTAAAGCACATTGAATTGCTTCGATGTATGAATTGTGCTATATAAATAAACTTGCTTGCTTGCTTATCAACAAAACAATAAAACATGACCCTGAAAACGACAATTAACTATTAACTTTTCTAAAATCAATCTACTCCATTGTACATGACAGTAATCTTATCTAGGTGACCTCAGGAGGTGTCCCAACCCATTAGGGGTTACCAGCAGGTGAAAGCCACCACCAGGTTGCCAAGCAGGTGACTTTGCTGATAGCTGATTTATTGAGAAAAAGTTTACTTTGTATGACTGTGATTTGCGGTTCTCTCACCTAGCTACCTTAAAATTAATCAATTAACTGTAGTCGCTCTGGAGCTATAAGAGGACGGGCTCGTTGTAATGGCTGGAATGGAATTAATGGTATCAAACAGATCAAACATATGGAAACCACATGTTTGACTCCGTTCCATTTACTTCATTCCAGCCATTACAATGAGCCATCCTCCTTTAACTCCTCCCACCAGCCTCCACTGCTCTGGATGAACGTCTGCTACATGACTCAAATGTACAGTAAATGTAATTAACGGCAAGGCTGCCCTTTTCATGCCAAAGACTAGCAAATTATTTTAAGTTTAATGAGCTTTTGTAACTGTAACTGATCAAAAAGCAGTCCACATCTCAAACAACACAATGCCACTGACTTCTCACGTTTTGAGGGAGCGTGCAATTGGCATGCTGACTGCAGGAATGCCCACCAGAGCTGTTGCCAGAGAATTGAATGTTAATTTCTCTACCATAAGCCACCTCCAACATCGTTTTAGAGAATTTGTCAGTAGTTTTAGAGAATTTGTCAGTAATCCAAACTGCCTCACAACCGCAGACCAAGTGTATGGCGTCGTGTGGGCGGGCAGTTTGCTGATGTCAACATTGTGAACAGAGTGCCCCATGGTGGAGGTGGGGTTATGGTATAGGCAGGCATAAGCTACGGACAACGAACACAATTGCATTTTATCGATGGCAATTTGAATGCACAGAGATAACGTGACTGTCTTGTTTTGCACGCTTTGTACCAAATAATTAAATGCTGTACGACAGGATCTTTCTAAACGTAGCTCTTTATTGCTTGATAGCCCAGTAGCCCGATCTGGCATCCATGACACTGAAGTAGCGCGCTCCCGCTAGCTTGTGTGTGATTCCATCTAGTGTCGGTAAGGGGTAATGGGGGCGTTTGATAGCCTTGTTCAAGTCTCTTGGGTCGAGACATACTCTGAGCTTGCCTGTGCGTGGTTTCTCCACCACCACTAACACGTTTACCCAATCTGTTGGTTCTGTAACCTTGGTGACGATGTGAGATTGCTCCATGCTCTCCAACTCTTTCTTCAGACGGGCGCGGAGAGCAAGGGGAAATGTTCTCGGTGGGTAGACCACAGCAGTTGCGTGAATGGTACATTCTCCTGGGAATAGTCCTATTCCTGTAAAAACATCAGCAAACTCCTCCATGACATTATCTGTCTCTACTGGTGCTGTCACTGATAAAACTAGCTTGATGAGGACAATTTAAGACCTAGCACTGCGGGTGCTCGAGTGTCAACAATGTAAAAGTCCAACATCATGTCACTTTCCTTGTATTTCCATTTGAAAGTGCATGTGCCTTTTACTGGGAGCTGTTCACCACCATAACCAGTCAGTCTGTGCGTGATGGGCCATAGCTCACACTCAGATGTCAAGCTGCAGTACTTATTCAGAGGAATCATGTTAACTTTGCCTTGTGTTCCTATCTCAATGTCAGCAAAGGCTTGCTCTGTCTCTGATATCTGACTTTTCTGTGTCACTGAATCAATAAACAGTTCATCAGCGTTTTACTCTTTGATTGACATTTCATATTCACTCACTGTGTGTACTGTTTTCCCACGGTAAGCTCTGCACACCTTTGCAAAGTGATTCCATTTTTCACATTTAGTACACTGTTTGCCTTTAGCTGGGCAATTTCCCTGTTCGCCATGCACTTTGTACCCACAATATCCACATGTTTTGGGACGTTTTGCACTTTTCCTCTTCTCTTTCCTTCAGAGGACCCGTGAACATTAGCTCCACATGCTGTTTGAATTTACGCCATGCATCCGGTAAGTTTGTAGACCCTCAGTCCATTCGAGGTGAAGGAACTCCAGCAAAATCCATATTTTAGTCATTTTACTCTGACATTATGTCTTGTTTTGCACGCTTTGTACAAAATAATAAAATGCAGTATGACAGGATCTTTCTAAATGTAGCTCTTTATTAGCGAGTTATAACTGGTATGTTCACGTGTCTCTGCCTCGGCCATGATCAACTGAAAAATGACCTCACGACCTGGATGGTCATAACCAATCATAGCGCAGTATGACACGGGTAGAATGCAACCAATTACAATTCCGTATGTTGAAACATGAATATTACAGTGACAAGATCCTGAGGCCCATTGTCGTGCCATTCATCCGCCGCCATCACCTCATGTTTCAACATGATAATGCATGGCCCCATGTCGCAAGGATCTGTACACAATTCCTGGAAGCTGAAAATGCCCCAGTTCTTCCATGGCCTGCATACTCACTAGACATGTCACCCATTGAGCATATTTGGTATGCTCTGGATCGACGTGTACGACTGTGTGTTCCAGTTCCCGCCAATATCCAGCAACTTTGCACAGCCATTGAAGAGGAGTGGGACAACATTCCATAGGCCACAATCAACACCCTGATCAACTCTATGCGAAGGAGATGTGTCCATGCATTAGGCAAATGGTGGTCACACAAAATACGGACTGGTTTTCTGATCCACTGCCTCTACCTTTATTTTAAGGTATCTGTGACCAACAGATGCATATCTGTATTCCCAGTCATGTGAAATCCATAGACTAGGGCCTAATGAATGTATGAATCAATTGACTGATTTCCTTATATAAAATGTACCTCAGTAAAATCTTTGAAATTGTTGCATGTTGCGTTTATAATTTTGTTCAGTATAGAAAAACGTGTTTCGTAGGCCTATCAATACTTACACCCCTCATATCCTCTCGCTTGTCCTCAAGGGTAATGACTAACATAATTAGCCACTAAACCTAGGGTTACGTGTGGCAGGCCGATTACCATAGAGTGAACAAGATCTGACGAATGGCTTTCTGACAGATCAATACAGAGCGGTGAACTAATGTTCAATGTATCATTTTGAGAGTATGTGGTGGGTACAAACCGCAAGATATTTCAAGTGTGGCAGGAGGTGTGAATTAATTGTAAACGACCGCCAGAGGGCAGTATTGTCAAATTAGTGATAGCGCGGCGCGCAGCAACACCTCATTGAAGAAGAGGGTGCAACTGAAGTGATGCGGGAGCCAGTGAAATAATCTTTGGGACTGTTCTCCAACCGTCTTTCATAAAGAGGGAAGGGGGAGACAAAACTAGATCTAACGTCAAGAGGGCTGGGTCCTCTATCTCTGCTGATATAAACAATGGATTGAGAATGGGCTTTGGTTCTCTGCGTGGCGAAGTCATCTTTCTTAGCCGAGTTTGCTCAAATCGGAGCCTTTGAATTGGAAAAGTTTTTTTTTTGTCAGCATCACTGGTTTGGGATTATTTTTGTTCATGTCTTTATAAGGTGAGTTTAGAATCAATAACAAAGTGTTTTCATAAACATGCATTGAAAATTGTTGATATTGAACATATTTTAATAATATCTGTTATAATTCACTTTGTTGATCAAAATGTTTCTGATTATGGAATTCCCCCAGTTTTACATAGGCCTAGTTTATGATGTGTGACACCTGCCTGTAGATTCTGGAGGCTCTTTTTTCAAGGTTGAATAATTGACTGCTTGTAAGAGGCTACATTGATCATATCTTTTGCAAGTGTTGCAGGAACAATACTTCAAATATGTCCAGCAAAAATGAGGTCATATCTACCAGTCACCGGACCTGCTCTTGCCAATCTGCGTCGTTACGCATCTGAATTTGGCTGCGGAACCTGGTGATGATTTATTTCATCTGTATGAAGTTATGAGCATCCTTCATTCATCCTGAATGGATTAACAGGGCAGGGTCGTTATGGTTTCCAGTCACCTAATATAAACAGGGATGGTTATCTGATGTAGTTTATGTGCTGCATGTCGCTAGAGTACCCAGCTAGCACATAATGTTCTAAGAACCATATGTTTCTTAGTCCTATGGTTATTTTGCATACAACCTCCCCATAACGTTTCCTACAGGTTTCCTCTATTCAAAGTCACGTTCTCAGAATGTTCAGAGAACATTAAGAAACAACGTTCTTCTGTGGAATTTCAGTACTTAAGCGTAACGTTTTCAGCAGGTTTCTTTGTGGTTCTATTTAAAGTCATGTTCTCAGAGAATTAAGAAAACTTTCCATAAAAAACACAAGAAAACATGAGTATAGTTCAAAGAACATTTAAAGAATATTATAAAAAAACATATACATTCCGTTCTCAGCATCAATAAAACTCTATCCTCTATCTGTTTTTTTTTTGTTGGTGTGTTTAGGTGTGTTGGCCTCACCCACTAATTGGACACATCTGATCTTAATGAGTGCTTGTTTCCTTTGACATAGGGTCTGTTTGAATAGACTACAATGAACAGCTTTGTATGAGTAAAAAAAAAACAGGGCATTTCCACAACTAAATGTGCTAGCTGGGTATGCTGTTACATGTTAGTCATCTGTTTTATTTATTTAACTAGGCAAGTCAGTTAAGAACAAATTCTTATTTACAATGACAACCTACCCCGGATGACACTGGGCCAATTGTGCACCACCCTATGGGACTCCCAATCACGGTCGGATTGTGATACAGCCTGGAATCGAACCAGGGTCTGTAGTGACACCTTAGACCGCTGCGCCACTCGGGAGAAGATGCTAGCTTCGGGATTCGAACTACCAACCTTTCAGTTACTGGCCCAATGCTCTTAACCCCTAGGCTACCTGCCGCCCTGTTGCACTGCCCTACTTTATTCTAGCATCTTTCCCAGTCTTTCAATAGAACTATTTTTCCTGACCTATGGAGGGTGTGCAATCAACACTTGAACCAAGAAAAGTGCTTGACTTGGGCAGGAGCTCACCGGAGCTGAGTAGCGGCACCGCAACATTTCTACTGCTTGATTTCCTGTTCCTCTTATAGAATATTAGCTCAAAAGTATTTTAGAGCTCATGCACCTAAATATAAACATGAGTACCGGTACCTATTTGAGTCCAAGTCAAGCACAGACCAATAATCGAGATTGACAATAAAAATTGCTTGCTACTGAAGGCATGTAAAATAATAACAATAATAATAATTTTTAAATAAAGACCTGTAGCTTACACACAGGCTACATCTGCATTAGCAAAAAATATTGTAAGTTGATCAAGAAAATTATACCTAACCTGATTGACTTGTCTGATCAAGTGCAGCTGTGTGCCTACACACAAACGTTATGCACACAGTTGCTCAGACAGAGAGAGGTTAGAGGGAGTTCCCACTAAAAGAAGCCAACAAGGAACTGGCAGTGATGTTTCTATGAATATGCAAATACATCTGAATCTCTCTCCTGTGAGTGGCCGAAAAAAATAGCTGATGTGTTATTGACAGCTGAGTCTAACTCATAATGCTCATGGTGATGGCATTCACAGGAGGTTGGCGGCACCTTAATTGGGGAGGACGGGCTCACACAACTAATTAATTCTCTGACATTTTAAAAATAATGAAGAGCTAGGGTTTACCTTGTTAGCACTGACGTGTTGGTAAACCTGATGAGCTACCACCGCATTCTTATTGGCAGACTAAATAGCCTTGGTTTCTCAAATGACTGCCTCGCCTGGTTCACCAACTACTTCTCAGATAGAGTTCAATGTGTCAAATTGGAGGGCCTGTTGTCTGGACCTATGGCAGTCTCTATGGGGGTGCCACAGGGTTCAATTCTCGGGCCGACTCTTTTCTCCGTGTATATCAATGATGTCGCTCTTGCTGCTGGTGACTCTCAGATCCACCTCTATGCAGACGACACCATTTTGTATACATCTGGCCCTTCATTGGACACTGTGTTAACAAACCTCCAAACGAGCTTCAATGCCATACAACACTCCTTCAGTAGCCTCCAACTGCTCTTAAACACTAGTAAAACTAAATGCATGCTCTTCAATCGAACGCTGCTGGCACCCGCCCACCCGACTAGAATCACTACTCTCGACGGGTCTGAGCTAGAGTATGTGGACAACTACAAATACCTAGGTGTCTGGTTAGACTGTAAACTCTCTTTCCAGACTCACATTAAGAATCTCCAATCCAAAGTTAAATCTAGAATCGGCCTCCTATTTCGCAACAAAGCCTCCTTCACTCATGCTGCCAAACATGCCCTCGTTAAACTGACTATCCTACCGATCCTTGACTTCGGCATTGTCATTTACAAAATAGCCTCCAACACTCTACTCAGCAAATTGGATGTAGTCTATCACAGTGCCATCTGTTTTGTCTCCAAAGCCCCATACACTACCCACCACTGTGACCTTGTACACTCTTGTTGGCTGGTCCTCACTACATGTTCGTTGTCAAACCCACTGGCTCCAGGCCATCTATAAATCACTGCTAGGCAAATCCCCGCCTTATCTTAGCTCATTGGTCACCATAGCAGCACCCACCCGTAGTCTGCGCTCCAGCAGGTATATCTCACTGGTCATCCCCAAAGCCAACACCTCCTTTGGCAGCCATTCCTTCCAGTTCTCTGCTGCCAATGACTGGAACGAATTGCAAAAATCTCTGAAGCTGGAGACTCTTATCTCCCTCACTAACTTTAAGCATCAGTTGTCAGAGCACCTTACCGATCCCTGCACCTGTACACAGCCCATCTGAAATTAGCCCACCCAACTACCTCATCCCTATATTGTTATTTATTTTGCTCTTTTGCACCCCAGTATCTCTATTTGCACATAATCTCTTGCACATCTAGCATTCCAGTGTTAATACTAATTGTAATTATTTTGCACTATAGCCTATTTATTGCCTTACCTCCATAACTTGCTACATTTGCACCCACTGTATATATATTTTCTGTAGTTTTTTTTTTTTTTTGACTTTATGTTCTTTTACCCCATATGTAACTCTGTGTTGTTGTTTTTATCACACTGCTTTGCTTTATCTTGGCCAGGTCGCAGTTGTAAATGAGAACTTGTTCTCAACTGGCTTACCTGGTTAAATAAAGGTTAAATAAAAATAAAAATGAGCTGACCACTGTTAAATAAATAATGACATTCATTGATTCTTCTAGTGTTCTGGTCTGCCTCTGATAGTGCTTCTGAGTAATGAGTAGTCCATGCACGCTGATTGCTGTATGATTCATTGTTTTCAGATTTATAGTAAGAGGTGTTCTCTCACTGCCTTCTGTTTCCATGAATAACTAAGAGGCATTTTTATCATTGAGAGAAATCAGCTTACTGAAACCAGGATGTCTTGAGGTGTCACTTCAGACTGACAGTGACATGTAGACTTAAAATAATGGTGCCAAAAAGTTCATCACCCCACAAATGTGTCCTTCGCCTCGCTGAGAATTCCATCACTACAGACAGAGAGTCTGAGATGATCATGTCCCTGCATCTGGTTTTCAGTGGCTAGGGTGAAATTCAGTCAGAGTTGGAAAGTATCCTTTCACCTGTAATTGGGCTGAGCGACTTCTGCTTTTTCAGTGGTCACAAACCCTATAGTCCTGGAGCGCTACTGAGTGTGCAAGCTTTGGTTCCAGTCCAGCACCGACACACCTGATTCAAAGGTAAGTAGTTGAATACGGTGTGTTAATGCTGGGCTGAGGCAAAAGCATTCATATAGTTTCACACTGTCAGAGTGAGCAGGTGTTGTAATGTAGCTGTAACATGCAACCCCTTTTCCTACCAGTTGGAGTGATACGTTGAACATCATTTAGTATCTACCCACCAGTGGAAGCTGCTGAGGGGTGGAGGGTTTCCATGTGGTTGATACCATTCCATTCACTCCATTCCAGCCATTATTATGAGCCGTCCTCCCTTCAGCAGCCTCCACTACTACTCACCTCATTCTATTTGAATGACAACACACAACACACCAACAGCAGACAGGCACATTCCTCTCTCCTTTCATCTGAAACTAATCCAAGCTTTACTTCTAAAGTTGCTTCTGAACCCTTTACCCTCCCGAATGATTAAATACGCAGCGTGAGAGAAAGGCCTTTGGTAGTGGAACCAGGTTCAGATCACATGGACAGGTTCATCCATCACTCATTCAGTGAAAGGCTAATTACTAGCGTGTCAGAAATTTCACTTAACTGGGTTAAAAGATATGCAGTGAGCAGCAGGGATTTCCAAGGAACACAGGATGCAATTATAGATTTTTCTATTCTCCTGGCATGGCACGTAGAAGTGGTGGTCAGTGGTGGAAATGGAACTCAACTCCACGCCTTCGACAGTACAGTACAACAACAGAGGGGTTGGTAACAAGGTGTGCCTGACGCTGTGAGAGTTTGAGAATGACGGTTGGGAAAAAAGGGGATCCCTTCTCCTTGCTTCCATGGCAACTGTGAAATATACAGACCACATTCAAGTCAGACCTCATTACGCAGTGAATAGTTCAAGTTAATAGTAGCGTCCTGATTATCCGCTAATGATAACAAATGGGTACATTTCTTACGGTATAAACATTGCCCAACCCTTAACCCTAGCATCAGTCAGGCAATGCCTCTAGCCCCCATGGTGTTGACACAGGCAATAAGCAGACCCATTTAGTGTCGATTCCAATAGAGCATGGAGGTTAGTATGAGTGGCAGACAGGCTCATACTCCCCCATAACATTCTCACACCATCAGTCCATCTCGTCAAGCATAAGAAGAAATGATGGCCCATCCCCAGCCCTGAGCCTCAGGCATCATGGGTAATGAGATAGGAAGGATAATGCACGGAGCGTAACATTCAGATGATTGACGTTTGTATTTCAACCGTGTTGTGAAATTATATACTGTAATCAGATTATGTTGGGTTTGCTGTGAATAACATATGATATCCTCCAGGATTATTGGCATCCTGGCTCAGGAAGTGGAGCTGAACAGGAGGGAAATGATACTGTAACTGACTGGCAATAATGTGACAATAACAATGCATTATCCAGTGCCAGGGGGAGTGATACAGGTGTAGGATCTTAATTTGATCACTCTGTTGCAGGATAACTTTCCTGCAATGCAGGACATTTCAAACTTGTAATGTATTCAAGGTTTAAAAAGGCTTCTAAAGTTCGTAATTTCCACTTTAAAATGTCAGACTTGATTTGCCCGAACGAAAAATGTATCAACCCCTACAAAACATTTCCATTAACTATAATCCACATAATAATTCACATTTCCTGTTGCTGCAGGATTATTTTCCTGCTGTAGCTAACTGTCTCAAATTAAGATCCTACATCTGTACCTGACTGGGGGGTAGCCTATAGCTCAGTTGATATTCTGACGTCTGAAAGAAGGAACATGGAGAGGATAAAATCCTTCCTAATGCTCAGATCACACTGAGCTGCTGGGAGTCAGGAAGGCAATGAATGATATCCTGCTGGATCCCAGCAAAACCACTCAATTACACTGGGTTTTCCAGCTCATGTTGTGGAGATGGACTTAAAGCATCTGTGAGACCTGACCAGGGGGAGTGCTGCTCATCGCCAGGCTGAGAGTGCCATGGCATGAGACAGGCGGAATGGGATTTACACATTACGGCTCTGGAAACGAAACATTAGACATTACATTCATTTAGCAGACATTCATATCCAGAATGGCTATTGCCATTTTGTCCGCTGGACTTCCAGAGTAGATTAGCTTTCCTCGATGAAGGTCAATGTGTTCAAATGAGTTGTGTTTATTTGTTCTTGGTCTTTCTTCTGCTATTGAACACCAGGGTGCCGGCAACAGCCAGTGGTCTGTCTGGAGTAGCCTTAGGCTTTACAGTGCCGTTGGCCGGCATCAGCACTTTTATGAGGCCTGCTGTGACAGACAGCATCAGCACATCCAATCACAGCTGTAAACAAAGCCTTTACAGGTTGCCACTGTCCAGGGTCACATACATTAACACCCATTACACGCACACACACCACAGACACACACACCACAGACACACACACCACAGTCACATACACCACAGACACACACACCACAGTCACACACACCACAGTCACACACACCACATTCACACACACCACATTCACACACACCACATTCACACACACCCCAGTCACACACACCCCAGTCACACACACCACAGACACACACACCACAGGCACACACACCACAGGCACACACACCACAGGCACACACATATATCACAATCTCAGCTCTGTCAGACAAGGAAATTAACAACTGTAAAAACACACACACACACACACTTCAACAGTATGAATACAAATATATCCATAATCACACATACAGTATAGACAAATACACACACCTGCATTTACAAACATAGAAGCACATTGCTACAGATGTGTCCCGGAATAGAGTTGGCTCCTGCAAGTAGCCTATTTGAGCAGAACAGAAATAGCATAGGCCTCAGCCAGAAAAAAAAGACAGTTCTTGAAGAATCGACCAGAAGTGCAGGGGGAGTCAGGGCGCCGGTGCCGGTCTGTTCATTATTTATTTTTAGGGTCATTTAGCAAACACTCTTATCCAGAGTGACTTACAATTAGTGCATCCATCTTAAGATAGCTAGGAGAGACATCAACACATCACAATCGTATCAAGTACATTTTCCCTCAACAAGGTATTTATCAGCAAAGTCAGTGCTAGTAGGAAAATATTACATTTTTGTGTATTTTTTTACTCACTGTCGCTCACCAGCTGTGCGCTCGTCCTGTGTATGTCTGTGAAGGGATGGCTAATATTGGCATGCTGGCAATGTGTATTTCTGGGAAAGAGTTTTTCATGGATTTACAGTATGTAAACATGGCTGTTCATTTAGTTGTAATATAAGATCCTGTCAGCTGGTTATGGAGCTTCTGTTGGCTGGATGATGGAGGACGGAGGTTTTGATGGATGAGCTTCAGTGGTGGTCGGTGATGTTTTAAGATGAGGTGTAATCATTAGTCCAACAGTTGCAAACATGTCACGCACGTTGACTGATGACTCGTGGAACCAAAGCGCAGCGTGATAAGCGTACATCTTTATTGATACACAACACACGAACAAAACAACAAAACGAAACGTGAAGTCCTGAGGTTACACACACCAAACCTTTACGGATCAAGATCCCACAAACTAACTGGTGCCAGCAGGCTGCCTAAGTATGGTCCCCAATCAGAGACAACGAGCTACAGCTGCCTCTGATTGGGAACCACCCTGGCCAACATAGATCTAAACGATCTAGAACAAAAAACATAGAAAACTAAACATAGAAAAATCCACACCCTGGCTCAACATTTAAGAGTCCCCAGAGCCAGGGCGTGACAAAACAAGAGTTTCTATTGGACAATGGAGGTACTGTAGCTGATGTATATTCTGATACCTGCTAACGGTGCACCTATGGTTTGTAAAAATCCCTCAGACAAGAAGAGCAGATTGCCGAGGCTGTGGTGTCCGATCAATTCTCTCTCTCTCTCTCTCTCTCTCTCTCTCTCTCTCTCTCTCTCTCTCTCTCTCTCTCTCTCTCTCTCTCTCTCTCTCTCTCTCTCTCTCTCTCTCTCTCTCTCTCTTCTCTCTCTCTCTCTGTCTCCACGGTGCATTTCATTGCTCAGGGATCGATCGGTGGGATTGTTATTCCGCCATGTCGCTAGCTATTAGCCTGTCAGGCTAAATCCAATTACTCAGAGAAGGGCACTTTGATTAGAACACCACATTCTCTATCAGTCTCAATGAAAAGGGAACTGGAATCTTCTGTCCTTGTCTGTTTCCCCAGGGCTATACAGTGGTGGTAACCCTGTCTGTTTCCCCAGGGCTATACAGTGGTGGTAACCCTGTCTGTTTCCCCAGGGCTACAGTGGTGGTAACCTTGTCTGCTTCCCCAGGGTTATACAGTGGTGGTAACCCTGTCTGTTTCCCCAGGGCTACAGTGGGGGTAACCTTGTCTGCTTCCCCAGGGCTATACAGTGGTGGAATAGTATAAAGTAATCCTTCTTCCCCCACCCCCCATAAAAAAAAAAGGTGGTTGTCCCACTGGCTATCATAAGTTGAATGCACCAATTTGTAAGTCGCTCTGGATAAGAGCGTCTGCTAAATGATGTAAATGTAAATGTAATGTAAATGTGGTAACCCTGTCTGTTTCCCCAGGGCTACAGTGGTGGTAACCCTGTCTGTTTCCCCAGGGCTACAGTGGTGGTAACCTTGTCTGCTTCCCCAGGGCTACAGTGATGGTAACCTTGTCTGCTTCCCCAGGACTACAGTGATGGTAACCTTGTCTGCTTCCCCAGGGCTACAGTGGTGGTAACCTTGTCTGCTTCCCCAGGACTACAGTGGTGGTAACCCTGTCTGCTTCCCCAGGGCTACAGTGGTGGTAACCTTGTCTGCTTCCCCAGGACTACAGTGATGGTAACCTTGTCTGCTTCCCCAGGGCTACAGTGATGGTAACCTTGTCTGCTTCCCCAGGGCTACAGTGGTGGTAACCTTGTCTGCTTCCCCAGGACTACAGTGGTGGTAACCCTGTCTGCTTCCCCAGGGCTACAGTGGTGGTAACCTTGTCTGCTTCCCCAGGACTACAGTGGTGGTAACCCTGTCTGCTTCCCCAGGGCTACAGTGATGGTAACCTTGTCTGCTTCCCCAGGGCTACAGTGATGGTAACCTTGTCTGCTTCCCCAGGACTACAGTGATGGTAACCTTGTCTGCTTCCCCAGGGCTACAGTGATGTAACCTTGTCTGCTTCCCCAGGGCTACAGTGATGGTAACCTTGTCTGCTTCCCCAGGGCTACAGTGATGGTAACCTTGTCTGCTTCCCCAGGACTACAGTGGTGGTAACCTTGTCTGGATTAACGAGCTGCTGTTGTCTTCTGATCCATAGTATCACTTTCGTTTGATGAGTTATTATCAAGGCAAAAGCTTGGGACTATAAGGTTCTATCTGCATATTTGTCAAAATTTAGTTATTGACATAGCCTTGTTCTATTCAATGTTCTCTGCCTATATAGTACTGTAAAAAACACCAATTCATGTTGTTATGTTCAAAAGAATACAATATAAAAATAGCTTACACCATTCAAACCAATGAGGGTTCGTAACTTTAATGCCAATTATGTCAGAATCATCTTTTTGCAGATAGAACCTTCTAGTCCCAAGCTCTCTAAGGGATATAGGAGATAGCCTATCACTATACAAGCAGGATATCTGGTATTAGTCCATTTTGATTGGGATCATCACTTCACATCTCACGGATCTAATTTACCTTGACGGTCTAATTGGAGGGTTGGGATTAATTAGGTGATTGGTGGACAGGAAGATGCTATCATATCCTGTCTGGTGTACTCATCAAATCAGCATGGGATCCTTAACAGCAGTTTGAGAGCTGTGGGGGCGGAGGGGCTTCTAAAGGAACAATGAGCCCTGCTGATAATCAAGTTTCCTGAGTGTACAGTGTTTGGGGATGTTTGTGTGTATTTGTGAATAAAGTAGAGGAAGTGTGTGTGTGTGTGTGTGTGTGTGTGTGTGTGTGTGTGTGCGTGTGCGTGTGCCTGCGCCTGCGTGTGCTGAATGATGAGTGACGACTCCCTCTAATCACTGTGATATGTGTGTTTCTCTCCCTCGCAGAACACTCGCCACACATACACACCATGAGCAACATCTATGAGTCTGCGGCCAACACCCTTGGTCTGTTCAACAGCCCATGCCTGGCCAAAGTGGAGCTGCGGGTGACCTGCAAGGGCATCTCAGACCGGGACGCCCTGTCCAAGCCAGATCCCTGCGTCCTCATCAAAATGCAGTCCCACGGACAGTGGCTGGAGGTAAGTGGCCTCTCACTCTGTTCTGACGAGTAACTAAAATTGCAGTGCCAATCTTATTACAATTTTCAATATAATAAGCCACCTTCAATGTTAACAGTGGTGTAACGTGTAAGGGTCAATTGGAGGATATGTCCTGTAGATGGTTCTGTTAAGTCCTAAATCCCCTCAGGGCTCTATTTGGTGAGATAGATCTCAAGAGGTGATTACAGATTACTACATGGACTTTCTGAAGAGTTGGAGATACAGAATAATTACACTTTTTCCTGTATGTCGAATCAAGGACATTGGCTTGCTAACGGACTGAGAGATTTCCTTCTCTTACTATCCCTTATGTTGTTTTTGAGTGTTGATTTGGTTCACCTCAAGGATGTGGAATATACAGTATTAGCAGCTATGAGGTTTGCCTAGTAAAGTTATATGAATTTCTGAACGCTTCTCCAAATAAGCAAGAGGATTCTGTCAAAAGAGATATTCATTCACAGGAAGTGTATTTGCATAATGAAGCTATTTGCTGAGTAAAGAAAAAAGAAACCCATAAACGTCTGAATCAATGTGTTTACCAAACCAAAATGAGGTTCCAATCAACCCTCCAAAACTGATGATTGGACATTACAGCCGTGTTACATTTTTACATTTTTAGTCATCAGGCTCTCTTATCCAGAGCGACTTACAAATTAGTGCATTCATCTTAAGATACAGTGCCTTCAGAAAGTATTCACACCCCTTGACTTTTCCCACATTTTGTTGTGTTACAAAGTGGGATTAAAGTTTATTTAATTGTAATTATTTTTTGTCAATGATCTACACAAAATACAATGATCTACACAAAATAAAAATTCTAACATTTGTAAAAGAAAATATAAAAGATAAAACGCTAATATATATTGATTAGATAAGTCTTCAACCCCCTGAGTATACATGTTAGAATCACCTTTGCACACCTGCATTTGCACATTATTCTTTTTTAAATTCTTCAAGCTCTGTCAAGTTGGTTGTTGATCATTGCTAGACAGCCATTTTCAAGTCTTTCCATAGATTTTCAACCTGATTTAAGTCAAAACTCTAACTAGGCCACTGAGGAACATTCAATGCCGTCTTGGTACGCAACTCCAGTGTATATTTGGCTTTGTGTTTTGTGTTATTGTCCTGCCGATAGGTGAATTTGCCTCCCAGTGTCCGGTGGAAAGCAGACTGAACCAGGTTTTCCTCTAGGATTTTTCATGTACTTAGCTCTATTCTGTTTCTTTTTATCCTAAAAAACTCCCTAGTCCTTGCCGATGACAAGCATACCCATAACATGATGCAGCTACCACCATGCTTGAAAATATGAAGAGTGGTATTCAGGGATGAGATGTGTTGGATTTGCCCCAAACATAACACTTTCTATTCAGGACATAAAGTACATTTCTTTGCCACATTTTTTGCAGTTTTACTTTAATGCCTTATTGCAAACAGGATGCATGTTTTGGAATATTTTTATTCTGTACAGGCTTCCTTCTTTTCACTCTGTCAGTTAGGTTAATATTGTGGAGTAACTACAATGTGGTTGATCCATCCTCAGTTTTCTCCTATTACAGCCATTAAACTCTGTAACTGTTTTAAAGCCACCATTGGCCTCATGGTGAAATCCCTGAGTGGTTTCCTTCCTCTCCGGCAACTGAGTTTGGAAGGACGCCTATATCTTTGTAGTGACTGGTTGTATTGATACACCATCCAAAGTGTAATTAATAACTTACCCATGTGCAAAGGGAAATTAAGGGTCTGTTTTTTATATTTTGACCCATCTTCTTTGCGAGGCATTGAAAAACCTCTCTGGTCTTTGTGGTTGAATCACTGCTCGACTGAGGGACTTTACAGATAATTGTATTTGTTGGGTACAGAGATGAGGTAGTCATTCAAAAATCATGTTGAACACTATTATTGCACACAGAGTCAATGCAACTTATTATGTGACTTGTTAAGCAAATTCTTACTCTTGAAATGATATAGGCTCGTCATAGCAAAGGGTTTAAATACGTATTGACTCAAGACATTTCAGCTTTCACTTTTAATGAATTTGTAAAAATTTGACATTATGGGTTGTGTTTATGGGACTCCGCTTTCCTGACTTTAGGGGGAAGCTTGTTCTGCCTGCCGAGTGACCATGACAACAAAGCAGATGGTTGATCTCTCTATTTGTCCCTTAATGAAATTATTCCTGTTTTAATTGTGCCATTGATTTTTTCCATTGATTTGTTATTAACCGGTTGTCCATCTGGAGACACAAATTAGCATTGTACTGCAGATGTGCCATGATAGCTCCAATGCTCCATGCTGTGTGTTGCATCACTCAACAACGTATTTACTAGTGCTGCTCTCCTGTGGACTTTATGTCTCGTTAGAGATAATACCCCTCCTGTATGAGTATGATCCACCATCAAGTCAGCATTCCTTGTGTTCCAAGCTAGGCTAGTCTGCTTTTTGCTTCCTGTTTTTTTTCTTCTCCACATTACTGGAATGAAACTGGTGCATAATGCGCCTTGTGATAGACAATATGAACAAAGCTCTTCACAGAGTAATTGTCCATTAATTCAAACCAAACGAAAAGAGAAAGAGTGGTTGGAGAATAATCACTGGTATAAGCTTTTGTGATAAAACAACAAGGGAATGAAGTATGAGGGGGCTGAATGAAGGAGCTGATATAATGTATTAGAAGTATTAGAACTGGGCATGAAGAGACCAACTGTGGCAAAGCCTTGTGCAAACTATTTAGAGACACCATCATTAGTAAACACTATAGTTTACTGTTAAGAGACACCATCATTAATAAACTGTCACGTTCGTTGAAGGACGGGTCAGACCAAGGCGCAGCGTGATATACAGTGGGGAAAAAAAGTATTTAGTCAGCCACCAATTGTGCAAGTTCTCCCACTTAAAAATATGAGAGAGGCCTGTAATTTTCATCATAGGTACACGTCAACTATGACAGACAAGTTGAGGGAAAAAAATCCAGAAAATCACATTGTAGGATTTTTAATGAATTTATTTGCAAATTATGGTGGAAAATAAGTATTTGGTCACCTACAAACAAGCAAGATTTCTGGCTCTCACAGACCTGTAACTTCTTCTTTAAGAGGCTCCTCTGTCCTCCACTCGTTACCTGTATTAATGGCACCTGTTTGAAGTTGTTATCAGTATAAAAGACACCTGTCCACAACCTCAAACAGTCACACTCCAAACTCCACTATGGCCAAGACCAAAGAGCTGTCAAAGGACACCAGAAACAAAATTGTAGACCTGCACCAGGCTGGGAAGACTGAATCTGCAATAGGTAAACAGCTTGGTTTGAAGAAATCAACTGTGGGAGCAATTATTAGGAAATGGAAGACATACAAGACCACTGATAATCTCCCTCGATCTGGGGCTCCACGCAAGATCTCACCCTGTGGGGTCAAACTGATCACAAGAACAGTGAGCAAAAATCCCAGAACCACACGGGGGGACCTAGTGAATGACCTGCTGAGAGCTGGGACCAAAGTAACAAAGCCTACCATCAGTAACACACTACGCCGCCAGGGACTCAAATCCTGCAGTGACAGACGTGTCCCCCTGCTTAAGCCAGTACATGTCCAGGCCCGTCTGAAGTTTGCTAGAGTGCATTTGGATGATCCAGAAGAGGATTGGGAGAATGTCATATGGTCAGATGAAACCAAAATATAACTTTTTGGTAAAAACTCAACTCGTCGTGTTTGGAGGACAAAGAATGCTGAGTTGCATCCAAAGAACACCATACCTACTGTGAAGCATGGGGGTGGAAACATCATGCTTTGGGGCTGTTTTTCTGCAAAGGGACCAGGACGACTGATCCGTGTAAAGGAAAGAATGAATGGGGCCATGTATCGTGAGATTTTGAGTGAAAACCTCCTTCCATCAGCAAGGGCATTGAAGATTAAACATGGCTGGGTCTTTCAGCATGACAATGATCCCAAACACACCGCCCGGGCAACGAAGGAGTGGCTTCGTAAGAAGCATTTCAAGGTCCTGGAGTGGCCTAGCCAGTCTCCAGATCTCAACCCCATAGAAAATCTTTGGAGGGAGTTGAAAGTCTGTGTTGCCCAGCGACAGCCCCAAAACATCACTGCTCTAGAGGAGATCTGCATGGAGGAATGGGCCAAAATACCAGCAACAGTGTGTGAAAACCTTGTGAAGACTTACAGAAAACGTTTGACCTGTGTCATTGCCAACAAAGGGTATATAACAAAGTATTGAGAAACTTTTGTTATTGACCAAATACTTATTTTCCACCATAATTTGCAAATAAATTCATAAAAAATCCTACAATGTGATTTTCTGGAATTTTTTTTCTCATTTTGTCTGTCATAGTTGACGTGTACCTATGATGAAAATTACAGGCCTCTCTCATCTTTTTAAGTGGGAGAACTTGCACAATTGGTGGCTGACTAAATAATTTTTTCCCCCACTGTATGTACATGTTTATTAAAGTAATAAAAAACACGACAAAACAACAAAGGAAACGAAACGTAAAGTCCAAGGTAGCACACACAACATACCTTACACGGAACAAGATCCCACAACCCACTAGTGCCAATAGGCTGCCTAAGTATGGTCCCCAATCAGAGACAACGAGCGACAGCTGCCTCTGATTGGGAACCACACCGGCCAACATAGATCTAGACATACTAGATCCTACAACATAGAACAAACACAACAAGGAATATACACACCCTGACTCAACATATAAGCGTCCCCTGAGTCAGGGCGTGACAGTACCCCCCCCCAAAGGTGCGGACTCCGACCGCACAACATAAACATAACAGGGTAGGGGCCGGGTGGGCATTCCGCCTCGGAGGCGGATTCGGCTCAGGGCGTGACGACCTCTCACTCTTCGCCTCCCTGTTGCGCCCCTGGTCTGGTCTAGACCTCGGCGCGTTGCTTCCCCTCTCCTTCCTCCCACTATACTCCAAGCCCTGTCTGGACCCTGGTGTGGGAGACCCCGAACCTGGAGAGGGGCTGACGTCTGGGTCTGGACTGGAGCCGCTGACCGGAGCTGGACCGGACACCGGTGGAGCGGACTGCTCAGGCTCCGGACTAGAGCCGCTGACCGGAGCTGGACTGGGCACTGGTGGAGCGAACTGCTCTGGCTCCGGAGTGGAGCCACTGACCGGATCTGGACTGGACCCCGGTGGAGCGGACTGCTCTGGCTCCGGAGTGGAGCAGCTGACCGGAGCTGGATCAGGCACCGGTGGAGCGGACTGCTCTGGCTCCGGAGTGGAGCCGCTGACCGGAGCTGGACTGGACCCCGGTGAAGCGGATTGCTCTGGCTCCGGAGTGGAGCAGCTGACCGGAGCTGAACTGGGCACCGGTGGAGCGGACTGCTCTGGCTCCGGAGTGGAGCAACTGACCGGTGCCGGACCAGGCACCGGTGAAACAGGCACGGGCCGTGCCGGACTGGACACACGCACCACTGTCTTGGTGCGAGGAGCAGGAACAGGCCGGACCGGGCTGGCGACGCGCACCACTGGGTTGGTGCGGGGAGCAGGCACGGGCCGTACCGGGCTGGCAACGCGCACCACTGGCTTGGTGCGAGGGGTGGAACAGGCCGGACCGGGCTGGCGACGCACACCACTGGCTTGGTGCGAAGGACAGGAACAGGCCGGGCTGGTGACGTGCACCACTGGCTTGGTGCGAGGAGCAGGAAAAGGCCGGGCCGGGCTGGCGATGCGCACCACTGGCTTGGTGCGAGGAGCAGGAACGGGTCGGGCCGTACTGGGAACACGCACCACTGGCTTAGTGTGGGGAGCAGGAACGGGCCGGACCGGACTGGCGACACGCACCACTTGCTTGGTGCGAGGAGCGGGACTGGGTTCCTTTATTAACCCCCGCTCCTTCTGCTGCCTAACCATCTCCTCTCGCCATGCCTCTACACTTTCCTTCTCCCTTTTAGCCTCCTGTAGCGCCTCCCTCTGACCGAATAACTCCTGCTCCCTCTGAACCAATAGCCCCCGTAACATGGTGGCCTCCTCTCCTAACCTGCAGACACGCCCTTTAACGGCCTCCTTCTGCCTCGTCATCCACACCGTGTGCCCCCCCCAAGATTTTCTTGGGGTTGCCTCTCGGGTCTCCGTCATCGGCACTGTTGGCGCCGTTTCTCCTCTCTATACCGGGCCTCCACTGTCTCCTCCCAAGGACGGCGATCCATCCCAGCCTGAATCTCCTCCCAAGTCCAGGATCCCTTACCATCCAGGATCTCCTCCCAGGTCCAGGCTGTCTGCTCCTGGACACGCTGCTTGGTCCTCGTTTGGTGGGATCTTCTGTCACGTTCGTTGAAGGACGGGTCAGACCAAGGCGCAGCGTGATATACGTACATGTTTATTAAAGTAATAAACAACACGACAAAACAACAAAGGAAACGAAACGTAAAGTCCAAGGTAGCACACACAACATACCTTACACGGAACAAGATCCCACAACCCACTAGTGCCAATAGGCTGCCTAAGTATGGTCCCCAATCAGAGACAACGAGCGACAGCTGCCTCTGATTGGGAACCACACCGGCCAACATAGATCTAGACATACTAGATCCTACAACATAGAACAAACACAACAAGGAATATACACATCCTGACTCAACATATAAGCGTCCCCTGAGTCAGGGCGTGACATAAACACTATAGTTTACTGTTAAGAGACACCATCATTAATAAACACTATAGTTTACTGTTAGGAGACACCATCATTAATAAACACTATAGTTTACTGTTAGGAGACACCATCATTAATAAACACTATACTTTACTGTTAAGAGACACCATCATTAGTAAACACTATACATTACTGTTAAGAGACACCATCATTAATAAACACTATAGTTTACTGTTAAGAGACACCATCATTAAGAGACACCATCATTAGTAAACACTATAGTTTACTGTTAAGAGACATCATCATTAGTAAACACTATAGTTTACTGTTAGGAGACACCATCATTAATAAACACTATAGTTTACTGTTAAGAGACACCATCATTAATAAACACTATACTTTACTGTTAAGAGACACCATCATTAATAAACACTATACTTTACTGTTAAGAGACACCATCATTAATAAACACTATACTTTACTGTTAAGAGACACCATCATTAATAAACACTATACTTTACTGTTAAGAGACAACATCATTAATAACACTATAGTTTACTGTTAGGAGACACCATCATTAATAAACACTATACTTTACTGTTAAGAGACACCATCATTAATAAACACTATAGTTTACTGTTAGGAGACACCATCATTAATAAACACTATACTTTACTGTTAAGAGACACCATCATTAATACACACTATAGTTTACTGTTAAGAGACACCATCATTAATAAACACTATACTTTACTGTTAAGAGACACCATCATTAATAAACACTATAGTTTACTGTTAAGAGACACCATCATTAATAAACACTATAGTTTACTGTTAAGAGACACCATCATTAATAAACACTATAGTTTACTGTTAAGAGACAACATAATTAGTAAACACTATAGTTTACTGTTAAGAGACACCATCATTAATAAACACTATAGTTTACTGTTAGGAGACACCATCATTAATAAACACTATACTTTACTGTTCAGAGACACCATCATTAGTAAACACTATAGTTTACTGTTAGGAGACACCATCATTAATAAACACTATAGTTTACTGTTAAGAGACACCATCATTAATAAACACTATACTTTACTGTTAAGAGACACCATCATTAATAAACACTATACTTTACTGTTAAGAGACACCATCATTAATAAACACTATACTTTACTGTTAAGAGACACCATCATTAAAAACACTATACTTTACTGTTAAGAGACACCATCATTAATAAACACTATACTTTACTGTTAAGAGACACCATCATTAATAAACACTATACTTTACTGTTAAGAGACAACATCATTAATAACACTATAGTTTACTGTTAGGAGACACCATCATTAATAAACACTATACTTTACTGTTAAGAGACACCATCATTAATAAACACTATAGTTTACTGTTAGGAGACACCATCATTAATAAACACTATACTTTACTGTTAAGAGACACCATCATTAATACACACTATAGTTTACTGTTAAGAGACACCATCATTAATAAACACTATACTTTACTGTTAAGAGACACCATCATTAATAAACACTATAGTTTACTGTTAAGAGACACCATCATTAATAAACACTATAGTTTACTGTTAAGAGACACCATCATTAATAAACACTATAGTTTACTGTTAGGAGACACCATCATTAATAAACACTATACTTTACTGTTAAGAGACACCATCATTAGTAAACACTATAGTTTACTGTTAAGAGACACCATCATTAGTAAACACTATAGTTTACTGTTAGGAGACACCATCATTAATAAACACTATAGTTAACTGTTAGGAGACAACATAATGAATAAACACTATAGTCCATATCTTACTACTATGGGTGTTCCAAATCCTCTATAGGCTGCCCAATTCACAGAAACACACAGTACAGTGTCTTGCAAAATTATTCATCCCCCTTGGCGTTTTTCCAATTTTTTTGCATTACAACCTGTAATTTAAATTGATTTTTATTTGGATTTCATGTAATGGACATACACAAAATAGTCAAAATTGGTGAAGTGAAATGGAAAAAATTCTAAGAAATAAATAATGGAAAAGTGGTGCTTGAATATGTATTCACCCCCTTTGCTATGAAGCCTCTAAATAAGATCTTGTGCAACCAATTACCATCAGAAGTCACATAATTAGTTAAATAAAGTCCACCTGTGTGCAATCTAAGTGTCACATGATCTGTCACATGATCTCAATATATATACACCTGTTCTGAAAGGCCCCAGAGTCTGCAACACCACTAAGCAAGGGGCACCACCAAGCAAGTGGCACCATGAAGACCAAGGAGCTCTCCAAACAGGTCAGGGACAAAGTTGTGGAGAAGTACAGATCAGGGTTGGGTTAGAAAAAAATATCTGAAACTTTGAACATCCCACGGAGCACCATTAAATCCATTATAAAGAAAAATGGAAAGAATATGGCACGACAACAAACCTGCCAAGAGAGGGCCGCCCACCAAAAAACACAGAGCAGGCAAGGAGGGCATTAATCAGAGAGGCAACAAAGAGACCAAAGATAACCCTGAAGGAGCTGCAAAGCTCCACAGCGGAGATTGGATTATCTGTCCATAAGACCACTTTAAGCCGTACACTCCACAGAGCTGGGCTTTACGGAAGAGTGGCCAGAAAAAAGCCATTGCTTAAAGAACACAATAAGCAAACACGTTTGGTGTTCGCCAAAAGGCATGTGGGAGTCTCCCCAAATATATGGAAGAAGGTACTCTGGTCAGATGAGACTAAAATTGAGCTTTCTGTCCATCAAGAAAAACTGGCGCAAACCCTCATCACCCCGAGAACACCATCCACATAGTGAAGCATGGTGGTGGCAGCATCATGCTGTGGGGATGTTTTTCATCGGCAGGGACTGGGAAACTGGTCAGAATTGAAGGAATGATGGGTGGCGCTAAATACAGGGAAATCCTTGAGGGAAACCTGTTTCTGTCTTCCAGAGATTTGAGACTGGGACGGAGGTTCACCTTCCAGCAGGACAATGACCCTAAGCATACTGCTAAAGCAACACTTGAGTGGTTTAAGGGGAAACATTTAAATATCTTGGAATGGCCTAGTCAAAGCCCAGACCTCAATCCAATTGAGAATCTGTGGTTTGACTTAAAGATTGCTGTACACCAGCGGAACCCATCCAACTTGAAGGAGCTGGAGCAGTTTTGCCTTGAAGAATGGGCAAAAATCCCAGTGGCTAGATGTGCCAAGCTTATAGAGACATGCCCCAAGAGACTTGCAGCTGTAATTGCTGCAAAAGGTGGTGAATAGTTATGCACGCTCAAGTTTTCAGTTTTTTTGTCTTATTTCTTGTTTGTTTTACCCCCCAAAATATTTTGCGTTTTCAAAGTGGTAGGCATGTTATGTAAATCAAATGATACAAACCCGAGTGTCTCCCGAGTGGCGCAGTGGTCTAAGGCTGTGCCACTAGAGATCCTGGTTCGAATCCAGGCTCTGTCATAGCCGGCCGTGACCGGGAGACCCATGGGGCGGCGCACAATTGGCCCAGGGTAGGGGAGGGAATGTCCGGCAGGGATGTAGCTCAGTTGGTAGAGCATGGTGTTTGCAATGCCAGGGTTGTGGGTTCGATTCCCATGGGGGGCCAGTATGAAAAAAGTATAAAATATATATAATGTATGTACTCACTAACTGTAAGTCGCTCTGGATAAGAGCATCTGCTAAATGACTAAAATGTAAACCCCCCAAAAATCCATTTTAATTCCAGGTTGTAAGGCAACAAAATAGGAAAAATGCCAAAGGGGTGAATACTTTCGCAAGCCACTCTATCTATACAAATGAAATCAATGTTTATTGGTAGCGTACACAGATATGCAGATGTTGTCGCAGGTGCAGCGAAATGCTTCTGTTTCTAGCTCCAACAGGGCAGTAGTATCTAGCAATACAATAACAATACACACATAATCCAAATATGTCTGTCTGTCTGCCTGCCTGCCTGCCTGCCTGCCTGCCTGCCTGTCTGTCTGTCTGTCTGACTGTCTGCCTGTCTGTCTGTCTGTCTGTCTGTCTGTCTGTCTGTCTGTCTGTCTGTCTGTCTGTCTGTCTGTCTGTCTGTCTGTCTGCCTACCAAGCCCCTCCTATATGATGTCTAGCTGGCTTTAGTGACGCTGACTAAATGAAAGAGTGATGATGTCACTTGGGAGTCACATGCCTTTAACTCCTACCACACACAGGAAGTTAATTATAGGAGTAGTCTGAGGGTGGCCCTGGCTTCTGCTCTGTAGGGGGACATGTCTCACAGTGAACTGCTCTGTAGGGAGACATATCTCACAGTGAACTGCTCTGTAGGGAGACATATCTCACAGTGAACTGCTCTGTAGGGAGACATATCTCACAGTGAACTGCTCTGTAGGGAGACATATCTCACAGTGAACTGCTCTGTAGGGAGACATATCTCACAGTGAACTGCTCTGTAGGGTGAAATGCTCTGTAGGGAGAAATGTCTCACATTGAAATCCTCTGTAGTATGAAAAATGTATGCACTCACTAACTGTAAGTCGCTCTGGATAAGAGCGTCTGCTAAATGACTAAAATGTAATATATATACAGTACCAGTCAAAAGTTTGGAAACACCTACTCATTCAAGGGTTTTTATTTATTTATTTTGACTGTTTTCTACATTATAGAATAATAGTGAAGACATCAAATCTATGAAATAACACATATGGAATCATGTAGTAACCAAAAAAGTGTTAAACAAATCAATATATATTTTATATTTGAGATTCTTCAAATTGCCACCCTTTGCCTTGATGACAGCATTGCACACTCTTGGCATTCTCTCAACCAGCTTCACCTGGAATGCTTTTCCAACAGTCTTGAAGGAGTTCCCACATATGCTTAGCACTTGTTGGCTGCTTTTCCTTCACTCTGCCGTCCGACTCATCCCAAACCATCTCAATTGGGTTGAGGTCAGGGGATTGAGGAGGCCAGGTCATCTGATGCAGCACTCCATCACTCAATTTCTAAAAACCTGTTTTTGCTTTGTCGTTATGGAGTATTGTGTGTAGATTGATGAGGGGGAAAAAACCAATTTAATCAATTTTAGAATAAGGCTATAACGTAACAAAATGTGGATAAAGTGAAGGGGTCTGAATACTTTCCTAATGCTCTGTATATCTGCCTTCAGTGCACATAAGCATTTATCAATGTCTGTGTTCAGTGTAAAGGGTGTCATCCATTGCATATGAACATTTTATGTTGGCTACGTCTTGTGTACAGCCCTTCATCTGCAGTGATAATGACGGTTCTTTCAGTAACACAGCTAAATCTTCCCCAGTGTAAGCGGCTAGCCCTGTGTTGTGTATTATTAGCAATGCTCTCAGTCTTGTGTTAGCTACTGAGACAGAGTATGGAGTTACAGATGTAGGATCTTAATTTGAGCCAGTTTGCTACAGCAGGAAAATAATCCTGCAGCAACAGGAAATGTGAATTATTATGTGTATTATAATTAATGGGCATTTTATGTAGGGTTTGACAAATTGTTCGTAAGGGAAAATCAAGTCTTCCTCCTCAAATACACTACAAGTTTTACATTTCCTGCATTGCATCTGTAGCCATGTTCTCTTCTGTAATTGACAGAGAAGAGGGATGCCCAAGAGGCATTTAAGTTATGAAATGATGATTTAGCAGAGGAGATCAGGCACGCTAAGCGCTAGCTCATTGATTTAGCTAGTGACTGCGTTTTGGGCTTATCTTTCTGGTTTTAGAAATATGTACCCTATGATTTGTGTTTACAATCAGTTTTCTATCTGCTCTGCTGAGACGTTGAGGGTGTTTCTGTATGTGAAGTGCCTATTAAACCTTCATTATACACTATAGTGTGTGCGAACACGTTCTGAGAAGCAAGGGAATTTATGTTGACATGGTTAATTCATATGGAGGACCAAACCTGAACAAATAAATAAATGCATATATAGATAGATACATAAATACATATATAAATAAATCCAAACGTAATTAAATAAATGAGCAAGGAAATACAAAAATACAAAAATGTATTATTTAATTTAATTATTTATCTATCTAATTTTATTAATTTATATATTTATTAATGTATTTATTTATGTATTTCTTCCTCCAATATGACAATGAGGGAGTGTCAATCAAACATCTGTGGGTGGTATCTAACCATTGGTCGATCAATGTCGGCGCGTTGCTCGACTGTAGCTCAGTTGGTAGAGCATGGCGCTTGCAACGCCAGGGTTGTGGATTCGTTTCCCACTGGGGGCCAGTATGAAAAAATGTATGGAGGGAAGTGGTGTCTAGGGCACTATTTCACTTTCTTAGAGGAACACGACTAATGGAGAGAATTTAATGTAGGTAGGCCGTGACTGGCCTCACACTCCAGTACAGCAGGTGGCGGTGTAGGCTTATGCACCTTAGAAGTTGGATGCGATCCACCAACCCAATCCCACAGAAGAAGAAGAAGACACACGTTTGGCTGCCGACCAAGATGTCAGTGTGTTTATTTTAGTAAGATTGTGTGTGCATTCAAGAAGTGAGTTGTATGGTTTATTATCGGGAGGGTTAATGCTAAATTATGGTGATTGACTGCAAGCAATTACCTTAGGCCTAATTACCTTGTTACATCTGTAGCTGTATAGTACTGCTGCAGCTTATATATATATTTCGATACTCCATGTGCATGTCGGTTATAAGTGCCTGTATTGCATTGAATGCATGAGTGTTTTGCAGTAGATGTTATTGTTTAGAGATGGTTAATTCCTATAGCCTGTATACACACTTTACCACTGCGTTTTCATAGTTCACGCTACTGTTAAGCCATGGCGAGAGATTGTAGATGTTTCAGAATCTGTCCACGGCGCTCCCGCATGCGCAGTAAGGTTTATGACTCTGTGGCACCAGACACAGGTCATCAGATCTCCACCAGTCCTGAGAGAGGGCCATAAATCTCACCTGTCTTAATTAGTTCTCTCTCTCTCTCCAGCGAGGCATTTATACATACAGCATACTGCTGTAAATGTATATGCTGTTATGTGAATGTCCCTGTATAGATGTTATGCCATTCTTTCCTGTATAGATATTCCTATTGCATAGCTTACAACATTATATATTTGTGCTTACCTTTCAGAACCTCAAGTCCATCCTATGTAAACTGAAGATTTCTGTGTTAGTGTGAATACTATAGTGTGTGGTGGAAGATAATAAACGTCCTGGACTAAGAAGCATCTGTACTGTTCTTGCTGGACAGCCTGTAGCGAGTCAACCAATTATATCACATTAACAGTGGCGATTTTAGCATGTATATCTTGGTGGGGCAATTGTAACAAAACAAAAAAAATATGCATGCCAGCAAATTCACTACACTACATAACACTAAACAATACATTAATTGCACTATAACAGTGACAAACGGTGCCCACAAACAAACTATTAGGGCCTACATAAAGCTGTCCGAACAGCAGAGCTTTCTTTTCAGCACCGTGGAGTGAATCCTTAGCACTGCTACACCTGGCTATCAGCGGAGCCTTGTCTGGCAGCGAAACAGTTCATTCAGCTTTATTTACTGCCTTTAAAAAAAACATAGCTGATATGGCTGACTTGCTTAAACAAATGTGGTTTCTACTGACAATTGAGATGTACAAACTATGGCATAAGGGGACGACGAGCGGATAAGAGGCAATCCGTAATTTCGATTAAGACATTAATGAGCGAGCTAGGACGGACGTAGTCAATATAACTATTTGTTCAGCACTTTTGAAATGTACAGTGACATAATTCAGAACATGGGCCGTTCTTACAGTATTCTCCCTGTACACCAAGTCAGAACCGTAGGATAAATAAAGGGGGCATATAAGCAGACAATGAAAGCGCTTACAATATTCAATGATTACATTTCTCTAAAACAGGCTATAGGCTACATGTCCACCACCAAGTCAGAACAGTAGGCTAAGTTAGGTGGGGGAAAGGGACCAAATTATTAGGGTGAGGCACATGGGCTACTAACAGCTTACTACACAACATACACTTAGTATGACTTTCTTAGTATACATATCTCCCTGGCATATTACAGAATTTATGCAGCAGCATAAAATACATTTTTGGACTCACCTTGTGCTGTGCTCACTTGAACAGGAAGGTGGCGCGGTGGTCTTTCGCGGGCAAATTTTGTCATATAAACTTTGTCATCAATGTCTGACATTCTCTGGATTTATGGTGCTTTCAAGACAACTGGGAACTCTGAAAAAAACAAGGTCGAATCATGATGTCAGTGGTCTTCAGGTCGGAGCTCTAGAAAGAGGCCTGATTCTGATTTGGATGACCGTTCAAAACTTATTTTCCCAGTCGGAGCTTGTTTTTTTCTGAGTTCCCAGTTGTCTTGAACTCACTGAAATCTGAGATTTCCCAGTTCCGAGTTTCCAGTTGTTTTTAACACGGCAGAAGTAATGCTGGATTGACAGCATGGCCAATGTATTCAACCTTTTCTGGCCCATTGTGTTGAATTGTTTTCCTTTTAAGCTTGGAAAAGAGATCCTTAAACCCAGACTTGGACCACACACCCACTCCACTGAATAGCAGGCTATTGATTGCTTTGCAACGCTTGCAGTTAGCCACTGATTCCTTCGAAACCACTCATTGTTGAATTTGCGATTTCCAACTTGTTGTGTAATGTTTATGTCCAACGGCAAATGAGCACCGATACGTTTTATCTATAATTTCTCTTCATAATTTCTCTTCATATGACAAGGATTGAAAAGGATTTGCCAGTAGATTGTCGACTTGATTCATGATGATGACTGCTAGCTTGCTAGCTCAGATTTTGAAAGTATGATGTTGACATGATCAGTCCAATCAAAGCTATGGTAGATATATAACGTGAATTGATGTCATTTTATCTGTGGCCAATGATCTTGAGCCTTCTTGGATGGGCACTTCTAATTTAACTCTATGGCAGCACCCAAGGGGCTTGAATTTTCGAGCTCTACCTGTAGATTTTGCGGTGACGTAGTGTCCCCATGAGTAAGAGAACACTGAGCCAATAACGGCGCAACTAGAGAACATTACCAACCCCTGCGCTCTGTATTTTCCGCTGGCTGCCCCACCACCACCACAGAAAGCACTGAGCTAGGCTGAAACACCTGCATTTTGGAGCTGCCTTACTCAAGAAAGCAAAAAAGCGACCATGTTTGTATGTGGCTTTGGTACCTGCCCTGAATGCCAGGTCGCCACTGCACAGTAAGTACTAGTGGGTGAGGGCATTCACAGCCGACCGCTCAGACGGCTCCAGCTAGCCTTTTTTTTTACAATAGGCTGTATATTGCAGTATGAATGTCCAATACGCACAATAAACTGACTGGGGAGGTGATTTCCCACAGTCAAAGTCCTGCAATATGACCTACAACAGTAATATTTGTGTATACTTTTCACAATTGTGTTCTGTGGGTGTCACTGAATATAGGCTGATACCCCATTTCATTGATCCACAATCCATAGCTAAGGCTGTACATTGCAATATGAATGTTCAATATGCACAATAGGCTGAACAGTGAGGTGATTTCCCACAAAGCCCTGCAATAAGAGCTATGACACTAATATGTGTGTCAACTCTTCACAGTTGTGTTCTGTGGGTGTCACTGAACAGGCTGATACCCCATTTAATTGATCCACAAACCATAGGTAAGGCTGCCCCCAATGCAATTATGAAGTCTAATACATCCACAGTGCGATTTCAACTGATGTCATTTTTTGTCATATTAACTTATTGTCTTTTGTTGAATTTATATAACAACATTCCAAAATTGTTAAACATTATCTAGTGCTAATATGGCATGATTCTACTATTTGTGTCCATTTCAATGCGGGGCCTTTATTTCTAAGGCGAACCACAAATTCCACTATTGTGGCTAATCTTTGTGGTTAGCGTCACATACAGTGCTGTCCGCTGCTGAAAACGAAGCATCTCCAGATGAACCACAGGACCCTAGAGCAGGGGTAGGAAACCCTGTTCCTGGTTTCAACTAGGCACCACAACAGGGGTGCGTTCAGTTCGCTTGAACATTTGCTGTGTTGCGGAACGGTTTGTACTGAACACCACGTTTTACCAAAACATTCTTGTACATTCTTGAACAGACTGAGATACATTTGCTCTGTGGCTTGAAGCAATGAGTGAAGTATTTAAAGGGCAGCTGTGCATTTTGAACCCACAACACAACCCCTCACCATTTTTTGACTAGTCGTTCAGTACAGCACCGTTTCCGTTCAATTGAACGTTCTTTTATGTTTTTATGTACTGTACGCAGCCCTGACCAACTGAACTAATTGATTAGTTGAGTGATTGCCTAAATTCAACACACCTGGTCTTCCAGGTCGATTAAATCAAACAAATGAAGTGCCTGTGCCACTCCAGGACCAGGGTTGCCCTAGAGGTATTAGTCAATGCTTATGAACTGAATATTATATGTGAATTTTCATACAGTACCAGTCAAAAGTTTGGAAACACCTACTCATTCAAGGCTTTTTCTTTTTTTTAAACTATTTTCTACATTGTAGAATAATAGTGAAGACATCAAAACTATGAAATAACACATGGAATCATGTAGTAACCAAAAAAGTGTTAAACAAATCAAAGTATATTTTATGTTTAAGATTCTTAAAATAGCCACCCTTTGCCTTGATGACAGCTCTGCACACTCTTGGAATTCTCTCAACCAGATTAACCTGGAATGCTTTTCCAACAGTCTTGAAGGAGTTCCCACATATGCTGACCACTTGTTGGCTGCTTTTCCTTCACTCTGCCGTCCGACTCATCTCAAACCATCTCAATTGGGTTGAGGTCGAGGGATTGTGGAGGCCAGGTCATCTGCTGCAGCACTCCATCACTCTCCTTCTTGGTAAATTAGCCCTTACACAGCCTGGAGGTGTGTTGGGTCATTGTCCTGTTGAAAAACAAATGATAGTCCCACTAAGCCCAAACCAGATGGGATGGTGTATCGCTGCAGAATGCTGTGGTAGACATGCTGGTTAAGTGTGCCTTGAATTCTAAATGAATAACAGACGGTGTCACCAGCAAAGCACCATCACACCTCCTCCTCCATGCTTTACGGTGGGAACTACACACGCGGAGATCATCCGTTCATCCACAACGCGTCTCACAAAGACACTGCGGTTGGAACCAAAAATCTCAAATTTGGATTCCAGACCAAAGGACACATTTCCACCGGTCTAATGTCAATTTATCGTGTTTCTTGGCCCAAGGAGGTCTCTTCTTCTTATTGGTGTCCTTTAGTAATGGTTTCTTTGCAGCAATTCGACCATGAAGGCCTGATTCACACAGTCCCCTCTGAACAGTTGATGCGTCTGTGACTTGAACTCTGTGAAGCATTTATTTGAGCTGCAATTTCTGAGGCTTGGAACTCTAATGAACTTATCCTCTGCAGCAGAGGTAACTCTGGGTTTTCCATTCCTGTGGTGGTCCTCATGAGAGCCAGTTTCACCATAGCGCTTGATGGTTTTTGCGACTGCACTTGAAGAAACGTTCAAATTTCTTGAAATGTTCCGTATTGACTGACCTTCATGTCTTAAAGTAATGATGGACTGTCGTTTCTCTTTGCTTATTTGAGCTGTTGTTGCCATAATATGGACTTGGTCTTTTAGCAAATAGGGCTATCTTCTGTATACCTCCCCCCCCCCCCCCCTTCCTTGTCACAACACAACTGATTGGCTCAAACACATTAAGAAGGAAAGAAATTCCACAAATTAACTTTTAAGAAGGCACACCTGTTAATTGAAATGCATTCCAGGTGACTACCTCATGAAGCTGGTTGAGAGAATGCCAAGAGTGTGCAAAGCTGTCATCAAGTTGAAGGGTGGCTATTTGAAGAATCTCAAATATAAAATATATTTTGATTTGTTTAACACTTTTTTGGTTACTACATGATTCCATATGTGTTATTTCATAGTTTTGATATCTTCACTATTATTCTACAATGTAAAAAATAGTACAAATAAAGAAAAACCCTTGAATGAGTAGGTGTGTCCAAACTTTTGACTGGTACTGTATGAAAATTCACATACAATGCAATTATACAAAACTATATTGCATTTGGTCACCCCCAAAATGTGTCCTTTAAAAGCCTTGATAGTTGCATCCTTCCTCATGGAACTGTCTGCATATAGCTGACAACAGGGTGGCAGGTTTTCTAATGTGCCGCTTTAGAGTTCCATAGCCCAGCAGACACACCTGGGGATAGGGAGATGGACAAGTTAGTTTGGATAAAAGTCTGGGAGACTTTTACAGGGAGGAGAGAGCATGAGTTTTGGTGTCAGTAGAGTAAATTCAATCCAACCAGTGGCTCTGGATAATATGTTATGTCGTCACAGGCAGACTGCAACAGTGAAGGAGGTTTACATGGTGCATCAAGTATACTATTATGAGTGTAGATTACTGCTCTGGAGAGACTGCAGTTAGTTGTTCAGAAGGCTCTGGAGGTCCTTGGACCATTCTGTCTCTGTAGCACCTGGAGAGAGATGGATAGAGGTAGTGAGTGCTAGAAAGAGAGAGAGCCCTCACCCCTGACCTCCCACTGGCCCAGGGCCTCCCGCCTAGTATCATGCAATGTAAAGGAAAACAATAATATCATTACGACAGAGTGCTCCATGTTCCTGCTGGTAGCAAGCCTCAACCTGGATGCAGAGAAATGTCCTGCCTTGTAGTATGGTTGCATCCGTCTCCACCAGGCTCCAGGAAATCAGATGACAAACCTGCAGAGATTAACAAGAAAATGGTACTTGTATTTAGGATTCATATAACAGTATGCCTATTTCACATTCATCTGTAAATGACAATAGATCTGATTAAAAGTATGCATGCCATTTTGTGATAACGGCTATGACAAATGACATGGCATACATGTGAATTTATAGCTAGCTAAGATATTATTTATATTTTATGGCACCACGTCTCATCTCACTAACAATTGCTAAGGCGAACAGTAAATTCCACTGTTATGGCTAATCCGTATTGTGGCTAGCTTCAGATAGGTAACTTATTCCATCATGACAACATGCTACTCCTTATTTGACTGTAGTTAGCTAGCTGTTAGCTTATTAATTAAGTATCCACTCTATTGCTTAATAAGTGATCTAGTTAAAATGAGCTAGCCAACATGCATTGCTTCTGACATGCCACGATCCTGCTTGCTTTACATCTGAGAGATATTTACCTACCTAGATAATAATGGTTTATGATAATTGCAGTTTAGTTCATTATCTAGCTAGTTAGCTAAGTTTAAAACGGAGTCTAGCTGTAAAACGCAGCTAGCTAGCCAACTCAACTTTATCAGTTGTAGCCAAGCTAGCAAGCTTGATACTCGGTAACGTACTAGCTTACCATACTTTTCTGGACAACTGGACATTCCTCTCGCCCAGCCCGGTCGACTCCTTCTTGCGACACCTTCTTGGTTCAAAACTACAGTGAGGGAAAAAAGTATTTGATCCCCTGCTGATTTTGTACGTTTGCCCACTGACAAAGAAATGATCAGTCTATAATTTTAATGGTAGGTTTAATTGAACAGTGAGAGACAGAATAACTGTCAACTGTCAATGGCTGAGTATTCCAAAACTATTTACCTGATTCTACGTCAAGCAAGTACAATGTTCCATCTGTTCTTTTTCTGTGTTTTTATGGTGCACGTGCGGCACAGCAGCATATAATAGATTTGATCTCCCCCCAAAAAGTGACATCATATTGATACATAGCTATATGTGCTACACATTATTGTTTGGGGGGTGCTAATGTGAAACATGGCCTTTAAACTTTAAACACATTCTGTCATACTGAACGCAGCCCAGGCAAATGCGATCGATCAATGCGCCATGGCATTGATCAACCAATGGTGCTAATGTGAAACATGGCCTTTAGATACCACCCACATACATTTGCCTGACACCCCCTCATTATCATATTGGAGGAAGAAATACAGAAATAAATAAAATAATAAATAATATAAATGAATAAAATAAAATAATTATTTTATTTAAATAATGATGTATCTATTTATGTGTGCAATCATTCATCTGTGTATTTATCTATTTACTGTATGTGTGCATTTATTAATCTATTTATGTGTGCATTTATTTATTCATGTATTTATCTATTTATGTGTGCATTTATTTATTTAATTCTAATTATGTCATCTTTGGGCCTCCATGAATTCAATACCTATAGCTTCATTAGCCATGTGCCATTGTTGTCATGCTGGATCAGCAGCATCTAATTTATATGCAATGCATGGCCCGAGAGGCTCTGATACCCTATATGATAAATAATGAACTAGCTAGATGTGGTAGGCTACCAGGCTAGACTAGGACATGTGATATTGTAGCTACCACTTCCCAACCAATCAGCAGGCAGGACCTCACCTACTCCATTACTTATGCCCTGTTTAAATCAATATTTAATTGTCATGCGTTCTGTCAGAAACGGCAGTTAGCTTTCCTAGCGGTCTGTCAGTCTGTTTAAATGTCGTAGAAACAAGCTCCACAGTGTGCTGTGCCCTGGAAATGCCCCCAAATGCCCCTAAAATGCCAGTGTCTGTGTCTCTGCTCGTCCATAGTGACCTAACAGTCCCAGAGGAGGTCATGCCAGCCCCAGCTACCCCTGTAAGGGAGACTGTAGATTAGTTTCTGTCAGCTTCCTCTCCACCCTAACCAGGCCACCTCTCTCCCCTGATCCCCTGGTCTGGAGGAGGACTGGATATCTTCTAGGTGCTTATTGTGTTCATGTTGTGGAAAATTGGGTGTTTTGTTAGCAGTCTCATTTCATGAGTCTCTACCAATTTCGGCTTTCTATGTCCTAGTGGTGATTGTAGAGGTGATTGTAGGCTGGTTTCACCTGTGTGAGAGGTGATTTGATGGCTATCTTTACTAGTTAAGCCTAAA
This sequence comes from Coregonus lavaretus, assembly GCF_964263955.1. Taxonomy (NCBI): domain Eukaryota; kingdom Metazoa; phylum Chordata; class Actinopteri; order Salmoniformes; family Salmonidae; genus Coregonus; species Coregonus lavaretus. The sequence continues at coordinate 47,792,564 of NC_139990.1, read as the reverse complement.
GCAGTGTTTCTTGTAATTTGATCCTGGGCACGCACTGTCTAAGAATATACGATTTTTAGTTGAACATTAATGAGATACTAATTGTATGCCTCTGGTAAAGGCCACCAATTAATTGAAAGAGTCTTTGAATCATATTTCATCATTATTGTTAGACATATTTAAAAGTCAGATACCTTGACTTTGACCATTTAATCAAGTCTTGTTACTGTAATGATACTAATTGGTTGAAATGACATTTTAAAGCCACAAACTTTCTTTTTGGAAATTGCCTTTCAACTTCCGCTATAGTTGTGACAATATGCACCACAGCCTCTCTGACATTATGACTTAATAATGGTTTGTAAAGTGGGGTCGCGGTGAAATTGCAGTGGGGTCGCCACATTTGAAAAAGATCGAATACCACTGAACATTGCTATGTGTAGTAGGCTGGAATGTTATCGGTTTGGGCGACTTCAACACTATGCCCTGTGTAGTTAAGTATCATCATCATAACACTGTTCTCTGCCCTGTTCATGACCATAGAAATATAACTAATTTTAATTCTATGTTCATGACACTATAATGCTGTGCCTGTGGAATGAAGTTGAGTGTCTCTTTAATGGAATGTCTCCCCGGGATTTTAATGAAGAGGGATTTCTCGGCTTAGTTGGAGAGTGATGCTCGATTCACAGTTGTTGCGAGCAGCTTCTTACCTTTTCTGGGGCCCAAGGGAATATCTCATGGCCAGCCATCCATTCTGGAGGAGACTCCTTCGCTTTTACACCCCTCCCCCTCCAATCAAAATAGAATGTGTGTGTGTGCTATCCAAACGTAAAGTACGGTATTAATTAGGAATGGAAAGGCTGTCATGTAGCCTTCACTTTAAACAAAAATTGGTTTCCTCTATATTTGATATATTATTTACAACCCTGTCTATTTTTCTTTCAATTGGAAAAGGTTTGTGTGTGTGTGTGTGTGTGTGTGTGTGTGTCTGTGTGTGTGTGTGGTTGTCTGTCTGATATAGGAGTCTGTCTCCCAATGAATTCACACTGCTCTACAGATTGCCTGTCAGTCAGTGAACTGAATGGGCCTGCAGCATCTGTTATTTCAAGTTATGACCCTGCCACAGTCCGAACGCACGCACCCACGAACACACACAGACACAGACACAGACACAGACACAGACACACACACACACACACACAAACACACACACACACACACACACACACACACACAGACAGACAAACATTTTCCAAGCATGCACACACAAACACACACAAGTGTGCACACAGGCACACACACACACACACACACACACACACACACACACACAAATGATGCAAACACACACCAGCACATGCTCATTAAAACAGGCATATAATCCCATACTTAGGCAGATTTTAAAAAAGGACAACATTTCAACTAAACCGTAATAACATCCTTTGTCCTGACTTTCCCTTCGGTGTTTCTCCATTAATAATTGTCAACAGTGTTACCGTGAATGTATCAGCTTGGCAGCCATATTGAAAGCTAAGCAATACATTCATGATGGGTTGTTATTTCTGCTTCATCTGTACAGATAGACAAGGGAACCTTAAAGAAAAACATGACAAAAACGAGAACAAAATGATTGGCGAGGGGGTTTATGTTTAACAAAGGGATGACTGCTTTTTGAACGCATGATGAAATGAACGTTGGAATAGAATGGACTTTTCCCATCATTTAGAGAGGGAGCTGACATCTTGAAGTTATCTTATTACACGTATTACACACGTGCACGTAAACACACACACACACACACACACACACAAACCTATATGTCTCAGACACAGGCTCTTTGGTAGCACAGTGTGAAAGTTTGTCATGGATAAAGCAGTGTTTTATCATCGCTGCATGACTCACTATGCCAAGAAACAGGGCTCAGCCAGTCAGAAAGAGGCTAAAGGCCTACTATCACAAAAGTGCATTTGTGCTGTCTTTTTTGTTTTTTGCAATGCTCATTTCACAATCTCATAAAGGATATAGAGAAAGAAAAATCCTGTCGCAGTTCATCGTTTTCGCCTCAGGTTGAAAGATTGTATTCCTATCCACTTGCAGCTGAATGAGAAACTCAGATAAAGGGAACACCAGTTGTAATGCTAATAAACAAGGCAAAATCTTCATGTATTAATGTCTGATTAAATATGTGTTTGCAGTGTAGCTATGGTCTATGAAAGTTTGATGTTAGGGGAGGATCATTTCCACCTAAACTCAGAGGCTCCTTCTTCTCTTTCTTAACTTCCTCCTTCTTAGTCCCTCCCTCTGCCTCCACCCTCTCCCTCTATTTCCCTCTGATGCTCCTCTGCCTCCACCCTCTCCCTCTATTTCCCTCTGATGCTCCTCTGCCTCCACCCTCTCCCTCTATTTCCCTCTGATGCTCCTCTGCCTCCACCATCTCCCTCTATTTCCCTCTGATGCTCCTCTGCCTCCACCCTCTCCCTCTATTTCCCTCTGATGCTCCTCTGCCTCCACCCTCTCCCTCTATTTCTCTCTGATGCTCCTCTGCCTCCACCCTCTCCCTCTATTTCCCTCTGATGCTCCTCTGCCTCCACCCTCTCCCTCTATTTCCCTCTGATGCTCCTCTGCCTCCACCATCTCCCTCTATTTCCCTCTGATGCTCCTCTGCCTCCACCCTCTCCCTCTATTTCCCTCTGATGCTCCTCTGCCTCCTCTGCCTCCACCCTCTCCCTCTATTTCCCTCTGGTGCTCCTCTGCCTCCACCCTCTCCCTCTATTTCCCTCTGATGCTCCTCTGCCTCCACCCTCTCCCTCTCTTTCCCTATGATGCGCCTCATCCTCCACTCTCCTCTCTACCTCTTTCCCTCTGATGCTCCTCTGCCTCCACCCTCTCCCTCTATTTCCCTCTGATGCTCCTCTGCCTCCACCCTCTCCCTCTATTTCCCTCTGGTGCTCCTCTGCCTCCACCCTCTCCCTCTCTTTCCCTCTGATGCTCCTCTGCCTCCACCATCTCCCTCTATTTCCCTCTGATGCTCCTCTGCCTCCACCCAGTTCCCTCTCTTTCCCTCTGATGCGCCTCATCCTCCACTCTCCTCTCTCCCTCTTTCCCTCTGATGCTCCTCTGCCTCCACCCTCTCCCTCTCTTTCCCTCTGATGCGCCTCATCCTCCACTCTCCTCTCTCCCTCTTTCCCTCTGATGCGCCTCATCCTCCACTCTCCTCTCTCTCTCTTTCCCTCTGATGCGCCTCATCCTCCACTCTCCTCTCTCCCTCTTTCCCTCTGATGCGCCTCATCCTCCACTCTCCTCTCTCTCTCTTTCCCTCTGATGCGCCTCATCCTCCACTCTCCTCTCTCCCTCTTTCCCTCTGATGCGCCTCATCCTCCACTCTCCTCTCTCCCTCTTTCCCTCTGATGCGCCTCATCCTCCACTCTCCTCTCCTGCCCAACATACCCACAGTGGAGAACATTATTTCCATCATTGAGATTGTGGTTTGTGGTCACTTGTCATTTTTAACTCTGACATTTACCAAAGGAGGACCCTGGCTAATGGTGACACAAGGCCCAGACCCTCCTCTGACATTTGAATGATGAAATATCGATATTTCCAAAACCTCAGTGCAAACATGACATGACATCACATACTAGACAGTTCAGAACTGTATGGGCCATGATGACAAGATGAAGGGTGATGGTAGGGGGGCTTTGGAGTATGCTTATTATAGATTGGGGGGATACACATACTCATGTCGAACGAATGTCTGCATATACAGGTATGTGTGTGTAGATCTACAGTTAACTATACCTTGAGTTAGGGCTGGGCGATATGGCCAAAATATCATATCACGGTATTTTAAACAAATTGGACGGTATTTGACAGTATCTTATATTTTTGAATAATAAATGTTCTAAATTTGCTTTATGAGTAGTGCGTGACCCTAGGGTGGCAACACATACATTCTAAGTGATTTCAATGGGTTTTTCTCCATTCTGATTGTTTTATACTGTTCAGTTCATCTTCAACCAAAATAATTTTCAGCACTTTCATCAATTTCTGCGTTTCCTGCACTCATTTGAGATCATTTCCACACTGCCACGTAGGGCTGCACGATATGGGCAAACAATCTAGGCCTTATTTTTAACCAAATGTTGTAATTGTGAGTTGGCTTGCGATTTAGAGCAAAACACTTGGGTGAACTGTTGGAATCATGGAAATATAATGATTATTCTATAGTTAGAATAAAATAGTGGGCACTTCGAATACAGTGTTGTTTAACATGACAATGAATGAAAATGCCAGGGAGGAGTTATTGTGACAGGGTAGGAATCACAGTGTTGATAAGTGTTTCCTAGGGGACCCTATAATCTTTGGCGACATTGAATGTTTTCTCTTAGCTACTTCATGTAGCTAACATATTCATGCTTCGCATATTCCTCTTTGATTTAGAAGATACTGCTGCACAAACATCATGCTGATTTAGGTCTACACCATCACTGGTATTTTCAAGCTGTATAGCTAATTACGTTTGCTCTGACTCAGTACATTTATTAGCTAGCTAGCTAGCCAGCTAACGAGTGATTAGCTTTAGTGGCTAACAAGATTTAAGCCCAACTTGCTAAGAAAATATAAACTAGCTGTTTGCAGATGTAAGAAACACAAACTAGTAGTGTAATTATAGAACGCTAGTGGATTTATATTAAGAAGCAAAGTGAAAACAGCATCGTCGTCATCAACATTGTTGCATGTGCTGCATTGACCATGCAGACTGAACACAAGTGTCTCCTGGTCGAGGAACAACAAATGCGCTCCTTGAGTGACAGGGGGCGGGGCTAGGTCTGTGTGGAAAGCTTCATGGAGAGAGAGAGAGCGGAGAGAGATTACTCAAGTAGTGAGGTAAACTATAAAAATGGATGTTACACATGGCATATCACATTTAACAAATCAAACATTCAAATACCGTTATAGAAGGTAAAGTAAAAACCCAAACCGGTCCGTGCATCGTAAAATACGGTATAGCGCCCAGTCCTACCTTGAGTGAAGAACAGTATTAGTTTGACTCCTTGACTACCCATTTGAACTGTATTCTGTGTAACCTGACTTATAAATGTTGTTGTGGGTGACACTTATAACATCACTCATTGGTCTCAGTGCTGAATAGCAGAATTACTGTACATGCAGTAATAATACGTTCTTCATATACTTGTGCAGCGATGTCAGATATTGTTGTTCTGCTTCCTGTAAAGTGAAGGTCTTGGGTTACTGCTAAGTGTACACTTGTCAAAGTGCTCAGTTTGGCTCCTGTGAAGTGTGCACTTGTCTCCACTCAGCTTGACTCTTCTGCCAGATGTTGGCATGAACTGAACATCTCTTTTGCATTTGTAAGTTTGCTTTCCATCATTAAGTGTAGCACACACAGACACACACACACACACACACACACACACACACACACACACACACACACACACACACACACACAAACAATATCTTCTGTGTTTCTCTCTCCCATTTCGTCACGCGAGCTGCACTCATCTGAAAAATCGTTATTGTGATGGTGAAAAGAGCCTAATCATTTGCGAGCAGTGTAATCACCTCTGGAGCATTAAGTAACACTATTTGATGTAGGAGGCATCTCTGTGAATACACTTTAACATTCATGAACCCATTAAGACATCCCTCTCTGTAATGTTGTGATGAACAGACAGGATAATGGTATCCTGATGAAGCAGTGCAGCAAAAATGGGAACATTTGTCATCCAGGTACCAGGTTTAAGAAATAATTTAGATGTTTCTAAAGGTTTATGAGAAGCCCTGGTTTATAAAATAGTTGGTGGGCCTATCACTAAAGGTTTATGAGAAGCCCTTGTTTATAAAATAGTTGGTGGCCCTATCACTAAA
>NC_139990.1:47651606-47766490 GCF_964263955.1 Coregonus lavaretus | reverse complement strand
ATGTTAGCATCATGCTTCTTTCACGCAGATATCTGTTTCTGGTTATAACCAGGGTGTTTGTGAATATTATAACCAGGTGTGTGTTATGTACCTGCAGGTCACTGCAGAGGAGCTGACAGGGAACGATGACTATGTGGAACTTTCTTTCAGTGCCAGGAAACTTGACGACAAGGTAACGCAACGCTACAGAAAATGTTTATTTAATTTAATTTATTATGAATGCATTACATTATCATATATCCTCTCCATTAATCATGTCATCAACTGGTCTCAGAACAGTGATTACACACACAGAGCTTCAAGTGGAAAAATCCCATCAGAGGAATAATTACATCAGAAACACATTAGATAAGAGGAGTAATCCCTCCTCAATGAGGATCTATCCATCCAACTCCCATCTCAGTCTCTCCTGCTGTTTGTGGGTCTGGCTCACACACACACACACACACACACACACACACACACACACACACACACACACACACACACACACACACACACAAACACAAACACACACACACACACACACACACAGAGACATGAGATGGGGAGATAAGAAAAGAGATTGAGCAGAGCTGTGTGTGGTGTGTTTGTGGTTAAGTCCAAGAGTCCTCTGGTATATCTCTCATCCCCAGTGTGTCTCTAGTCACAGTCTAATTTAAATTAGTTAATCTCCACTAAATTAAAGATGCTGTGTACAGGTCTTTGTGTGTGTGTGTGTGTGTGTGTGTGTGTGTGTGTGTGTGTGTGTGTGTGTGTGTGTGTGTGTATATGTGTGTGTCTGCCTTCAACTGAAGTAAGTTTTCCCTCACCACAGGTGCTAAAGTACATTAATCCAGCACTAGTATGCAAATAAGCATTGCATCTGCAGGGAGAAATGCAATCAATGCAAAGCGGTTTTGCTCTTAAATTTCCTATCAGTATCCTATCAGTATGCATTGTGTTTATAAATGATTGATTTCGGGTTTTTGGAATTGCTGATTTATTTTGATCATTAGGTCTTTTGAAGCAAGAGTGAGGGAATTTTTCTCCTAGAGCATTCAGTCAAGTTGATTGTAGTATTAGGATCAGGTATCAGGTGTGCATAACCATACAACAGAGGCCAGGATATCTCATGACAATTTCTGGCCCCTGTTTCCCGATTACATTGTCAGGAATAACCCTGTCATGATGTTGAGGAGTTGTGTTTTGAAATGCTATCTGCAATTTGACGTTTCTACTGTCGTCCAAAAGTGTTGAGAACTATCTGTGACTTTCTACTTCCCAGTGCTGCTCTTATTAGATAAGTCAAAGTACCAAGCCAATTTGAAAGGTGTCTGTATACTGTATATGAGTTACAACCTCAGCCTCTCTATGCATGAGGTACTGTATTTCTTCAGCTAATTTAGCTGTGCAGCAATTTTGGCACCCGTCTAGGGAGTTACCACAGATAACCCTCCTACAGATTGCATCACAGCTCAGCTCAATGAATCATTGAACAGGAATGAGAGACACCAGCCTCTCAGGAAAGAGATATAGTGGCAGAGAGTTAGATAGTTGTCAGTTCAGTATATTGTATGTATAAAATACAGTATATTCCATGTAAATTGCCTATGCACATACAGGAGAGTTTGTAGAGGACCTCAGTGTATTGTTGACATTGATAAATGCATGACTTTAGACAACAGGGCAACCATCTCCCTGACAACAACGTTAGGAATTTTATTGACCACTTTGACAGTTTTAGGTCCAAAAAGGTTGGGAGGGAACTGTGGCAATACCTCAGCATGGCATTAAGATGGTAGTTGATGTATTTCTGAAAGCACACTGTGTATCTCTCTGCGCAGGACTTTTTTAGCAAATCAGACCCTTTCCTGGAGATCTTCAGGATAAACGATGACGACACGCTACAGCTTGTGCACAGAACAGAGGTAAGGCCAGCGCTTGAAGTAGTCATTCTGTTAAAACGGATCCATCCATCCAATTACTTTAGCTTATTGACTTTTCTCTTTCTTGTTTCACTCACAGACTGTTATGAACAACCTTAACCCGGTGTGGAAAACCTTCAAGACCTCCCTGAATTCCCTCTGCAGTGGAGACCATGACCGGCCTCTAAAGGTATAGGTGTGTGTGTCTGTGTATATATGTATGTATGTGCTTGCCAGCCCAGGGGACCTGATTGAGCACCTTTGCCACGGTGGCGGACTGACTGGCAGGTGAGCAACACTGATGTCAGCACCAGGGCCTAAATCTTATAAGAGGTTTGTCTACTAAAGTCAGGAGGGAGGGCAGGACTAGGGAGGAAGGGGATACTCTATAGCAGGGTTATTCAACTCTGACCCTACGAGGTCCGGAGCCTGCTGTTTTTCTGTTCTACCTGATAGTTAATTACCACCCACCTGATGTCCCAGGTCTAAATCAGTCCCTGATTAGAGGGGAACAATGAAAAAATGCAGTGGAACTGGCTTGGAGGTCCAGAGTTGAGTTTGAGGGCTCTATAGACTAGTCATTTGTGGCTTGGCCTGATCATACAGGATGTCTATTAGACCAGGGGAGTGGAAAGAGTGAGACTCTCAATCGCCCCGCCCCCACCACCTTTATAACTCCTCCTCTTTCACCCCTCTCATGTTTTCTTTCAGCCCCCCTTCCCTCTGTCTCACATTGTCTGCATCTTTCCCCTTTTCCTTTATGGCCTCGTGTGTGTGTGTGTGTGTGTGTGTGTGTGTATTATTGACTTTTCCCCCCTTTCTAACTCCCTGGCATTACTAAATCATTACACTACAGTTAGTCTAATGGCTCAAGGGCCTGCTCTAAACAAATAAGACTTTCTCATTAAACATTTAGGCAACAGCAGTGGCTCATTGTGTTTAGGGGCACTGAGTATCTCTCTCTCTCTCTCTCTCTCGCTCTCTCTCCTTCCCTCTATTCTTCATTCCCTCCCTCTTAACCTCTCCAGTCAAGGAGATAGAGAGGGTGGTGCTGAGGTGGGAGGAGGTTAAGCTCTCAACGCCATTCTTCAACCCCCCCCAACTCCCCTCCCACCTACCTCTTGTGATCTATAGTCTCAGTCCCTCAACTCCCCTCCCACCTACCTCTTGTCCCAATCCCTCCATGTTGCCAAGAGCACCTCTCCTCTTCATCCCAAGATCTCAATCAGCCCTGGTTGCCACGGTGGTGCCCTTTAGGGGTTACAAGTGATGTCACTGTAGCGTTGGAGGTGTGTTGGTGGAGCCAACAGTGATTAACCCCAGGGCAGGAAATGACATGGAGCTAAAGAGATCATTCGCATTTAAACGTTGATGGCTAAGAAACTGTCTGACCACATTACTACCAATATTAACAGCACCTACGGTATCTCAAAACCTTTTTGAAATAAGGATTGAACAGATACAGACCGACTGCTTAATAACCAGTGGTTTCAGGGAAAACGCTTCCTGTATGTCTGTTGGGATTGACCACCCTGTGGGATATGATGATGCATTCTGTTAAAGGGGGAATAATGGGAGAGTCCCTGAGTCCCATGCTGCCTTGCCTACTGGCACCATAATAGTAGCACGTAATGGTAGGATCATAATGGTAGCATCATAATGGTAGCATTATAATGGTAGCATCATAATGGTAGCATCATAATGGTAGCATCATAATGGTAGCATCATCATTCTAGCATCATAATGGTAGCGTCAAAATGGTAGCATCATAATGGTAGCATCATAATGGTAGCATCATAATTCTAGCATCATAATGGTAGCGTCATAACCTCAGAGTGGCGCAGTGGTCTAAGGCACTACATTGCAGTGCTAGCTGTGCCACTAGAGATCATAGTTCGATTCCAGGCTCTGTCGTAGCCGGCCGCGACCGGGAGACCCATGGGGCGGTGCACAATTGGTCCAGGGTAGGGGAGGGAATGGCCGGCAGGGATCTAGCTCAGTTGGTAGAGCATGGCGTTTGCAACGCCAGGGTTGTGGGTTTGATTCCCACGGGGGGCCAGTATGAAGAAAAAAATATGTATGCACTGACTAACTGTAAGTTGCTCTGGATAAGAGCGTCTGCTAAATGACGTAAATGTAAAATAATTCTAGCATCATAATGGTAGCATCATAATGGTAGCTCATTTAGAACATGTCAGGGAACATTATAGTGGAAGCACGGCTGGCAATGGTGACTATTGGACACAACGGTGTCATTGCTGGAAAGCACAGACACATCAACGTGCAGCAAAGAGCATTGTTCCCAACAACCATCAATGGACAGATAATATTCAGCCACACCCTCCTAAAACAAAATGAAGACCTTTGCCAGCCAGGGCTATCTAAAAGTCATGTTAAATGATACAAATCTGTGAGATGGAATGCTCAGCTAAACTAACACATTGACAGTATGTAAATGCTTAGAAAGGAGAGCGGTAGGCCTATCTCTTCCTTTGGGTCTCAGTCATAGATAGCATCTTATTGAAATGTGAGAAGTTCTTTGAAGTTCTTTAGTCATTTTAACTGCACACTTGAGTTGAGAATATAAACCTCTAGAATCCATACAGTAGATGATGTCAGTGTTCTAAAATGGAAGCAGAGTTTCCATATGACCCAGCTCTTCTAGCACTGTCTAGTTAATGGGGGAAGCTAAAGGTTTGGATGAAACTCCACTGATAGTCCCGCCCTCCCCTTCAACCTCCCTGCCCCCTGAATATCCCTTCTAGTTAATTGGACAGCTACCCAATCTGTTGACCTTTACCAGAGGAAAAGAGAATCGTACAGAAAAGACACCAATTTAGCCCTCATTGCCAAACCCATGCAGTGAGGAGTCTCACCATCTACCTGGTGGAGTATCTGGATGGAGCTGAGACAGGGCCTTTAAAGGGAAATGACCCCCTTGTCCTTGCAGTATTCATGGTTACTTAAGGAGGGAAAGTGGGGTTGCTGTGGAGAGAGATGCGGAAGGCCGACAAGCATGTGTCAAAATACTTCTGATCCCCTTAATCCAGTGTCAGATTTCCATGCCATAATATCCACTTAAGCATGACCGAGTGTGTGTGGGGTGTGGGTAGATGTGTGTTAGGGGTGTGGGTGGAAGTGTGTGTGGGGTGTGGGTGGATGTGTGTTAGGGGTGTGGGTGGAAGTGTGTGGGTGGGTGGGTGTGTGTGGGTGGGTGTGGGTGGATGTGTGTGTGGGTGTCAAAAGCAGTGATAGTGAATGACTATCTGTGGAGTTAATATGCCTCTAGGTTTAATGGATCATAAAATGTCTTCCACTCCAATTGGACTTTTCACAAGATGCTGTTAATGTTAGCTCAGGTTAACCTCATTATCACACACTGTATAATACAATAAATTATACAATTCAGAACTAAGAACAGATATAGCCCCTGGTTCTCCTCAGACTTGACTGCCCTTGACCAGCACAAAAACATCCTGTGGCGTACTGCATTAGCATCGAACAGCCCCCGTGATGTGCAACTTTAGGAAGTTAGGAAGTTAGGAACCAATATACACAAGCAGTTAGGAAAGCAAAGGCTAGCTTTTTCAAACAGAAATTTGCATCCTGTAGCACTAACTCCAAAAAGTTTTGGGACACTGTAAAGTCCATGGAGAATAAGAGCACCTCCTCCCAGCTGCCCACTGCACTGAGGCTAGGAAACACTATCAACACCGATAAATGTACCATAATCGAGAATTTCAACAAGCATTTTGCTACGGCTGGCCATGCTTTCCACCTGGCTACCACTACCCCAGTACCCTCCGCTGCAACTTGCCCATGCCCCCTAAAATATATTATAACCGCGATCGATAATAGACAGTACTGTGCAGCCGTCTTCATCCACCTGGCCAAGGCTTTCGACTCTGTCAACCACTGCATCCTGGCCAGCCCCCCTCCGGAATTCTGAGGATTTAGCATTTTTCAAACAACTGAAACAGCTTGTTCCTGCAATCCTCGAGCAAAAATCATTATGCCTAATTCTATGTAAAAAAATAAAAGAAGTAAAAAAATAGAAGGGATACAGTATATATATTTTTCTGCATATGCTATCTAAGCATACCTCTTTACCTGTTCAAATGTCATTTTAATTAATGATGCACATTGATTCTTTAAGAAATGTTATGCCTTTAGTACAACTGCCACACTGGTATATACAGTGCATTCGGAGAGTATTCAGACCCCTTCCCTTTTTCCACATTTTGTTACATTACAGCCTTATTCTAAAATGATTTCAATAAAATAAAATCCTCATCAATCCACACAAAACCCCATAATGACAAAGCGAAAACAGGTTTTTAGAATTTTTTGCAAGTTTATTAAAAATAGAAAAACAGAAATACCTTATTTACATAAGTATTCTGACCCTTTGCTATGAGACTCAATATTGAGCTCAGATGCATCCTGTTTCCATTGATCATCCTTGAGATGGTTCTAGAACTTGATTGGAGTCCACCTGTGGTAAATTAAATTGATTGGACATGATTTGGAAAGGCACACACCTGTCTATATAAGGTCCCACAGTTGACAAGGCATGTCAGACCAAAAACCAAACCATGAGGTCGAAGGAATTGTCCGTAGCACTCCGAGACAGGATTGTGTCGAGGCACAGATCTGGGGAAGGGTACCAAAAAATGTCTGCAGCATTGAAGGTCCACAAGAACACAGTGTTCTCCATCATTCTAAAATGGAAGAAGTGTGGAACCACCAAGACTCTTCCTAGAGCTGGCTGCCCGGCCAAACTGGGCAGTCGGGGGAGAAGGGCCTTAGTCAGGGAGGTGTCCAAGAACCCGATGGTGACTCTGACAGAGCTCTGGAGTTCCTCTGTGGAGATGGGAGAACCTTCCAGAAGGACAACCATCTCTGCAGCACTCCACCAATCAGGTCTTTATGGTGGAGTGGTCAGACGGAAGCCACTCCTCAGTAAAAGGCACATAAAAGCCCACTTGGAGTTTGCCAAAAAGCACCTAAAGACTCTCAGACCATGAGAAACAAGATTCTCTGGTCTGATGAAACCAAGATCTGAAAAATGTATAATGTTAAACAAAACAAAAATACACACACACACAAATTCAATTATCTATCTCTCTTACGTCAAAAGCCTTCTTTCACATCCTCAAATCCATATTTCATGAGACCATACAATTTTGATCACTCCAGTAATGTCCCCTTACTGATTTATTAATGGAGTAGCGTCGCAGGGGAGTCTGCTCTAGTTTTCTCAAACTGGTCCCAGTGAGTTGTAATGAGTATGAACACCAGAGGAGGTGCTTTCAACCATGCCAGAATCTACATGGCACCACATAGTTGGTCACATTCAGTCTGGTCATCTTGTTCTACTGCAGTATTCACAGATAGATTAGGTGATACGTTCGTGTTGACACCATAGTATTTGATCATTAACTGTAATCACTGTTTCTAACCTACTCTTTCTCTGTCTTTGCTCCCATCTCTTCTCTCTCTCTCTCCCTCTTCTTCCCCCCTCCCCTCTCTCTCTCTCTCTCTCTCTCAGTGCACGGTGTGGGACTGGGACTCCAATGGGAAGCACGACTTTATTGGTGAATATCAGGCCACATTCAAAGAGATGAGAGGGGCAATGGATGGGAGACAGGTAGGCTGTACAGGTTTATAAGTGTTTTTTGTTTTTTTTTAGGTAGCGAGGGCATCAATCAGGTTTGTAAAATGATAATTTCTAGACGTCTCCATATGTTTTCATTATCATCATGCTTGTAGCATCTGGAATTTGTTGAATGAGAAAAATGTAAAAAATTAAGTCACAAACAATTTTTGGGGTGTGCATCTACCTACTCATTTTACTAGCTCATCTGGAAACATGGTAATTATTATATACTTAAGACTTATCAGACTGTAGGAATCAGACTCTGATATGGTTCTGTACTCACTGGAAAGTATGTCTCTCCAGAGGATGTGGGAGAGCAGAGAGAAAGTGGGTTAGAGAGGCAGAGCTCATGTTGGTCGCCGACTGAAGATTGGTTTTCATCCAACTCCAGGTTTTTCTAGCGTCCTCTCTCTGGGGGATGTGACCAGAGGGTAGCTTCCTCTCTCTGGGGGCCATTTGGGGCCATTTGGGGCTCCTGGAGGAGATATTTATCTCATGAGGATATATCAGTGCTCCACAGGGAAGAGTAGGACAGAAGCCTGATGAAAAACCAAACAAATGACAATGGATCTCTCTCAACCAGGAGCCTCCCCACCATCCGGTAACCACCGTCTCCTCTTTCTCTCCCTCTGTGCCGGTGTAATTCCGAAATCAGCACTCTCTCCTTCACTGTATGGAGGACAAGAGTGTGGGAGAGTGAAAGTTCTGTCCTGCCTGGTGTGTTTGGGAAAGAATCCTTGCCGTTTCCTTCCAGCTCAGAATGCTTGGAAATTGATCCATTGAGCCATGGTTAGTACTATCCGGGATCCTTGGGACGTCTCTACCCTAAACCCTATCCTTAACCCCTACCCTCACCTTAACCTTAACCATAACCATAACCATAACCCTTACCTTACCTTACCTTACCTTACCCTAACCTTAACCCTTACCTTAACCGTTTTAAATTTCAACTTCAATGGGATGACATCATATTTGGGACATCCCAAAGATTCCGTTAACACTTTTCCGTTGAGCCATGACTCTCAGTGATGTTTGAAAGGTCAAAGGGTACTTTAACTTGGTTTCACTTGATGGCACTTTGATATAGACAGATGTATTTTTTACCCCGTCTTCAAGATTACTCTTTTAATAGAGATCAGCCTTCATCACCACTTAAAGAGACAGTTTGAGGAGACTGTTGTAAGACTTTTATGTTTTATGTTTGGTATTTATGAGTTCTGCACAATGCCTTTTGGTTTAAGCCATGTGCTAGTGTTTTCTTTTTAAAGACATTTGCCTAGTGTCCAGAGTTTTGCAAACAGAACAGCTTCCCTTGGAACAAGAACAAGAACAAATGCATTTAATTAACTGGCGTTCTCTGTGAAGATGACAGGCGACGACCCGCACGGCCGTACATCACTGGACAGCTCTCCTTCATCACGCCGACCGGCCCTGTGCTCAGGCAGACAGCTGTGTCTTCATTAGCACACAGAAGGAGCTCCAGGCTGAGGCATCTGGGCTAATTATATTACAACGTGGCTCGCTTCGTAGTCTAAATAAACCCTACGGTGCTCGGGCCTCAAAGGCAGCAAGCTTTTAAAGGCCGTTCACACCACTAATTGGCTCCTTCGTGGAATTTAAGAAGACTGCAGGACCTGCTGGCATTAAACCCGTTACAGTAAGGCCCATTCCATTCGATTCCAATGCCACATATAGGATACACAAGGAGTGCTGACTCCTACTGAAACCAGTGATTTGGCTGATAGCGATATCTAGTTTTTTTACCCATTATCTGCCAATAATTCATGGAGCTGCAACTAATTGGGTATCCACTTTTACGATAATGGTTATATCATTAGTTTTGTAAGCTAAAGTGAAAGACTGAGAAAAGCACGGGCAGACTGTCCCTGAGACGATTAGGTGACTGATATTTCGTTTTTCTCTCCCATGACTCTTAGAGGAAAGGTGGTAGATTTTAACACAGGAGTTGTTTTTTGTTTTTGAGCAGCAGATTGAAATGACTGGGCTAATCTGTACAGTCATGAATGGATAATGCTCCCCTCATTAGTGACGAACAAACGACCCAGAAACCGAACCTCCTCAGGCTGTTTTTGCTTGGCTTTGCTAATTATTCTCCCTAGCACGCTCTACAGTACCATTTCCTTGCCACCTCTCATTGCTGTGGATCGTATTGTTGTATTTCACTCTATTGTCTGGCCTCCACTACCATGGCTCCATGTTATCCAGTGGGACGATATAGTCTATCAATTCTGTCGTTTTTTTATGATGTTTTGAATCTCTGTTTAGCACTGTCAGTCTCCCTCTACCAAGTCATATACTGTAAGGATGATACTATACTTATTGTGGTTTTTAGTCTCACTTGTTTTTTGATTTGATCAATGACAGGTCCAATGGGAGTGTATAAACTCCAAGTATCAGATCAAGAAGAAGAATTACAAGAACTCTGGTATCGTCATTCTCAATCAGTGCAAGGTGATTCACAACGCTCTCTCTCTCTCTCTCTCTCTCTCTCTCTCTCTCTCTCTCTCTCTCTCTCTGTCTCCTTAACATTCACACACTCATTCCTTCCTTCCTCCACCCACCACTTTCTCTAACCTGATGTCTTAGTCTGATTGGCAGACGGTTCTAGAACATTTATCATCCTGTTGCTGTTATGGATGTGAAGGAAGGTTGTGATCAGATGGAATCTGACTAATATGACATTTCTTCCATCTGCTGAACCCACAGATGGCCTTAAAATTAGTGTCATTTTGGGGATAACTATGTCTGTATGGACACACCGTGGAATAGCTAATGTTGTTTTTAAATGCAGACAGATTCCCATTAAATAAGTGCTGGCCTTTCTCAGTGTCTTTATTGGCAGATTACTACTTCCCAAGATTATCTATTATATTGATAAGATAGTCGAGTGACCACTCTAACAAAGGAAAGACATGTCCTCAAAGATGGAAGGCAGGTGGGAGGAGGCGAGATCAGGTGGGACCATTCTAGCTAATGAGAGGGCAGATACACGCGTGAACAACAGGCACAACTAAGTCGTCTTTCTCAAAGTTGCCGGAATGCCACATGCATCCACTTATATCAGTACATTTGTAACAGCCTAAACATTATTTAACTTCTGTTAGATTAAATAAGCCTCTCGTAATTCGACATGCTGTCATAGACCTCCATACAAAAAAGGCTTATCTCACGCACACAGATTTTGGGCCGGAGTAAATCCTCTCGCTTTGCCTCTTCCTCTCTGGTATTTCCCAACACTGGCCAACATGTGACACCAGTTGTAAGAGAGACATAATGGAGAACACACACAGCCAGCTGCTGTCTCAAAGCTAATGGCTAACATGCTACACCAGCTGCTTTCTAATAGGCTGGAATAAAGGGTAAGATGCTCCTAAATGGTCAGTTACTGTGTCCATCATGTCATCCCCAAGTGATTGGAGCCAATTCTCACTGTGGATAGCTGAGTTCTCCCGCCCTCAACTGCTGTCTCCCATCCACAGATCATCAAGATGCACTCATTCCTGGATTACATCATGGGAGGCTGTCAGATCCAGTTTACAGTGAGTTCAGACTGACATGCATGCCTCACACATTCACACACAGGATGCCAAAATGTATTCAAATCCACACAATATGCAAATGACTTAAAAAATGTCACTGCCCTCATGATTATCTTTTTAGTTGGGTGACGTACAGCACCAATGAAAAGTTTGGCCACACCTACTCATTCAAGTTTTTTTTGTTTTTATTTTTATTTTGTAAAACTATTTTCTACATTGTAGAATAATAATGAAGACATCAAAACTATGAAATAACACATATGGAATCATGTAGTAACCAAAAAAGTGTTAAACAAATCAAAATATATTATATATTTGAGATTCTTCAAATAGCCACCCTTTGCCTTGATGACAGCTTTGCGCACTCTTGGCATTCTCTCAACCAGCTTCATGAGGTAGTCACCTGGATTGCATTTCAATTAAAAGGTTTGCCTTGTTAAAAGTTCATTTGTGGAATTTCTTTCCCTCTTAATGCATTTGAGCCAGTCAGTTGTGTTGTGACAAGGTAGGGGTGGTATACAGAAGATAGCCCTATTTGGTAAAAGTCCATATTATATGTCAAGAACAGCACAAATAAGCAAAGAGAAATGACAGTCCATCATTACTTTTAGACATGAAGGTCAGTCAATACGGAAAATGTCAAGAACTTTGAAAGTTTCTTCAAGTGCAGTCGCAAAAACCATCAAGCGTTATGATGAAACTGGCTCTCATGAGGACCGCCACAGGAAAGGAAGACCCAGAGTTACCTCTATGCAGAGGATAAGTTCATTAGAGTTACCATCCTCAGAAATCGCAGCCCAAATAAATGCTTCACAGAGTTCAAGTAACAGACACATCTCAACATCAACTGTTCAGAGGAGACTGCGTGAATCAGGCCTTCATGGTCGAATTGTTGCAAAGAAACCACTACTAAAGAACACCAATAAGAAGAAGAGACTTGCTTGGGCCAAGAAACACGAGCAATGGACATTAGACCGGTGGAAATCTGTCCTTTGGTCCAACCGCCGTGTCTTTGTGAGAAGTGGTGTTGGTGAACGGTTGATCTCCACATGTGTATTTCCCACCGTGAAGCATGGAGGAGGAGGTGTTATGGTGTGGGGGTGCTTTGCTGGTGACACTGTCTGTGATTTATTTAGAATTCAAATCACACTTAACCAGCATGGCTACCACAGCATTCTGCAGCGATACGCCATCCCATCTGTTTGCGCTTAGTGGGACTATCATTTGTTTTTCAACAGGACAATGACCCAAAACACACCTCCAGGCTGTGTAAGGGCTATTTGACCAAGGAGAGTGATGGAGTGCTGCATCAGATGACCTGGCCTCCACAGTCACCGACCTCAACCCAATTGAGATGGTTTGGGATGAGTTGGACCGCAGAGTGAAGGAAAAGCAGCCAACAAGTGCTCAGCATATGTGGGAACTCCTTCAAGACTGTTGGACAAGCATTCCTCATGAAGCTGGTTGAGATAATGCCAAGAGTGTGCAAAGCTGTCATCAAGGCAAAGGGTGGCTACTTTGGTGTTTGGTTACTACATTATTCCATATGTGTTATTTCATAGTTTTGACGTCTTCACTATTATTCTAAAATAGTAAAAATAAAGAAAAACCCTTGAATGAGTAGGTGTGTCCAAACTTTCGACTGGTGCTGTATATGTGACAGACTGGGTTTTAACCAGGGTCATCTGTGTGCCACAAGACTGAGTTAGCCTGCTGAGCTTAAGCCTAGGCATTAGTTTAGGGAGATAATGCAAATAATCCTCTTTTGTTCTGATAGTTAGAATGGTTAATTTTCACCACCTGGGAAGCAAACCTCTGCCATTAGCTTCAGCTTTTCAAGAGTCACTTTCTCCAAGCTGTGAACATGTTGGTTATAATTATCTGTTGTTTTGCTGGCTAAGGGATGCCCTCTGCCCCCCGCCTGTAAATAGTGTTTGTGCGAAACAACGTCTCAAGGGAGATCTTATTGAGGTACGCTTAATTGATCAGGAAATGTTTGCTCTTATGACCAACTAACTTTTCCTTTTATTCCTGCCACGTAAAAGGCGACCGTGGTTGATGTTGACATTTTAAATGGGCTCCATACTTCTTTCAGATCCCTTGGCGAGAGTGTTAGGCTCTCTCTCTGTGCCAGGCTAAACAACAGATGAGAAACATTCTGCCTCTAACCGTTTCTAACGAGGAGCAATTTATCCATGGATAACAGACGTGAGAGAGAATCAAAAAGATTACTGATTTTAAATTAGAAAAATAAAGCGATAACAAGAGAAAGAGAGAGAAAGAGAGAGAGGGGGGTGGTTGGGGAAACAAGCCCAACAGAGTAGATGAGGATGGCAGAGCAGACAGAGTGGGATGGTGTATGTGTCAGAGTGAGGGAGAGGTGGGGATGGTGTATGTGTCAGAGTGAGGGGAAGGTGGGGATGATGTATGTGTCAGAGTGAGGGAGAGGTGGGGATGATGTATGTGTCAGAGTGAGGGAAAGGTGTAAAGGGAAGGTGCATACATTTGAGGTAATTGGAGTCAAACTCCCCTTTGATTGCCACTTGTCTTCCCAGGTAGCTATTGATTTCACCGCCTCAAACGGGGATCCTCACAACAGCTGCTCGCTACACTACATCCATCCCTACCAGCCTAACGAGTACCTCAAAGCCCTGGTCGCGGTAGGGGAGATCTGCCAAGATTACGACAGGTGAGGCCAATCACATTCAAGCACTCGTTAACAGGTATTATGTAAAATGTTGTGCAATGACTGTTGCTCGTGACTTCAATGTTGATCCCTCCTCTCCTGAAAAAATCGAATCACTTTTGAAAGTTTGTATGTGAAAGTTTACTCTAGTTCTCCAGTGACTCAGAGGTTATGTAAATGAGAAGTCATTTAGAGCCCATTGTAGTCCTGGGTCGCCAGCGGAATGAACTTGTTTATGGGTATTTGTTTCAGATAATGATCACCGGCTCAGAATCAAGTGTGTCATCGCTCAAATTCTAATCACTCTTTTGTTTTCTGTCCCTGCATGCATTTCAATCCAGTGACAAAATGTTCCCAGCGTTTGGCTTTGGCGCTCGGATCCCGCCCGACTTCAAGGTAATTTCCAACCGTATTTTTCACAGAGTTGGGCTATGGCTCAGCCTCAGCAGGTTGTCAGTAATCACTCCTGTGGCGAGATGAGACGAGGTGAGACTCTGGCTCTGCTCTCCTGCTTCTGTGGTGATTACGGAAGCCACCCGCTGGCCCTCGCTTACCCTCGACTGGCCCCCGCTCTGCTCTGTCCTGTCACACAGAATGGGCCCGTCCAGCCCAGCGCTCTTTACTGCTGGATTGACTTTCTGAGTCACTAAACTGAACCCAGCAGGAAATAATTGACATTCTGCCTGGGTGACTGATGCTACCACTGGCTGACACATTATACTGTCTCTGGTCCAGCCTGGGGGGGGGGGGGGTCAGCCTAACCCAGCGAGCTGTGTGTGGGGTGGTGGGGGGGTAGCATGGCTTGCAATTATGCTAATAATCCAACCCACAAAAATGCATCCATGGAATTTTGATTTTTAAAATGTGATTGTTTGATTGATTACTTCTGGCCAACTGTGTGTGTGTGTGTGTGTGTGTGTGTGTGTGTGTGTGTGTGTGTGTGTGTGTGTGTGTGTGTGTGTGTGTGTGTGTCTGTGTGTGTGTCTGCGTCTGTGTGTGTGTGTGTGTGTGTGTGTGTGTGCTCCTTTGTCTCACTGTTCCATGGTGATCAAAATATCATATTTTTCATCTTCCTCCAGGTTTCCCACGATTTTGCAGTGAATTTTAATGAGGAAAACCCAGAATGTGCAGGTAGGTGCTTCGCCTCAAACAGATTAGAGGTTCACCCTGCCTTTGAAATCACAGACTGTCAAAATGCTTTATTTCAAATGCTCATCACTAGCTCTGGGGTGGGTGGTTACAGTAAATTGGCAAAATTGGGGTAAATTTCCCCTTGCACTGAATGGCTATTAAATATTGAAAGCACATATATACCTTTAATAACACATTAACCAGATAATAAAACCGCATTTACCACACACTCTCTTCATTCCGGCCCCAAACACTTTGTAGGGATGCATCACTAAAAAAGTTGTAACAGTGAGTTAAATGGCTTAAGGAAAAGGTTGAACAGCCAAAGATGACCTGCATAAAGTCCCACAGACAGGCCTGGGTGAACAACCAAAGGTGACTTGCATAAAGTCCCACAGACAGGCCTGGGTGAACAGCCAAAGGTGACTTGCATAAAGTCCCACAAACAGACCTGGGTGAAGCTGCTGCCATCACACCACAGGGGATCAACACATGTAAATCAACCTGGTGGCAGCCAGCCTTCCTTTCCCGACATTAGTGTTAACTGTTACTGTAAAATACCCTGACTGCCCCACAGGGACATCATGTCTGGAGGAGAGGCCAGGTCTGTGCTGTAGTCAGCTAATGAGCCCCGAGGGGGAAATCTACCGCACAGACACTGGGGTGTGTAACGGTTAGAGAGGCGAGCCAGCAACCGGAGGGTTGACAGTTCGGATCTTGAAAATCGGGAGGGTTGCTGGCAATGTTCCCTCATTTTCTTCAACACTGAGCAAATGTCAGGTCTGCTGAGCGCAAACTTGAACGTTGTGAAAATTCTGTGCAACTTTCGGCGTACTTTTCCTGTGAACACTGAGGCTGTACCCGCTTTAATTTACTGTTTTAACAGTGTCCAAGTAGGCTACTGTGGCTATTTGATCATAATGTAGGCCTACCATAGTGGCCTACCATCAAAAACAATGGAGAAAATGCATCACATAACATTTTAACATGGAAATAGTGGGTCTATCGTTCAGCCGACAGTAGCAGGTAGTTTAGTGGTTAAGAGCGTTGTGCCAGTAACCGAAAGGTTGCTGGTTCTAAGCCCCGAGCCGACTAGGTGAAAAATCTGTCGATGTGCCCTTGAGGAAAGCACTTTACCCTAATTGCTCCTGTAAGGTGCTCTGGATAAGAGCGTCTGCTAAATGACAAAAAAAAAAAAAAAGATTTATGTCGGCCTACATTCCATAAGATTTTTGAAAGAAACATGCAGGGCTTGACATTAACCTGTTTATCCACTTGTCCTTCAGACAAGGAGGTGACTGAAAATGTTGTTTGATGGAAGAAACCACTTTACAAAATAAAACGCATTATTATTCCTAAACCAATATTACAGCGAATCAGACAAATTATGCTACCCTCTGTCTATTGGCTACTTAGCTTATTCAAGCCTGTCTCAAAACACAACACTGCCCCTTTAAGACATAAAGCTCTTTACCTCACTGGCTTTTCAAAGATGGCTAGAAATGTTCACATTTTGTGCTCTTGTAGGAGGCAATCACTCACACATTTATGACTACAAATTAGCTATAACTGGGCTAATAACTCACTAACTAGAAAAGAGTATGAACAAATGTGCACACGTAGCTACATGCAGCTAGGGCTGTGGCGGTCATGACATTTTGTCAGCCAGTGATGGTCAAGCAAATAACTGCTGGTCTCACAGTAATTGACCATTAATGAACATAAACACGTTTAGCATCTCCTGGCTTCCACGCCTAGCCTACAAGTCACTGATGCAGACCTTTGGAACATCTACATTTAAAAAAGTATAATAAATCCATGTAATATAGCCTATACCATCACAATAAATCCATTATTTATTTTAGACAGGTCTGAAGAAACATGATATGAAGAAAATGTAATCTATTTCAGAAGAACATAATACCATACTCTGAGTTGTCCTTATGTTAGGCCCTGATCTGGCTATGCCATATGGCTGTGGGCTACACTAGGTCATTTAGCAGACAAGATTTGCTTAGAATTCCATGGCATTATTTTATATTGTTTTATAGTATGAAGAATACAATTGAACATAGCTGAATAAAATAGAAAGGATATTTCCCCCAAACGATTTGAGAGAGTGTGCACATGCCGCTATTCTGTGTTGAGCGGTTAACAAAGAAACAGGGACTCCTATATGCTTAATTTAGAGTTATTTATGTAACTTTAGTTGTGATACAAACGTTGGGCTATATGTTTAGATTTTTAATACATTCTAAGGCGGCATGATGAGACTAATGATGATTTGAAAAAAGTTGCATGAAAGGCATGAGCTCTGCTTTTTTGCGCAGGCTGTACACACTTCACACCCTGGAGAGAAATAATGTTTTCTGAATGTTTAGTACATAACTCCCTGGAGAGAAATACTTTTCTAAAGCTGCTAGCTAGACAGAATGTCACGATCGTTGACTGAAGACACGGACCAAGGCGCAGCGTGATAAGCGTACATACTTTTATTTAACGTACTTAACGACAAAAACAACAAACAAACGATACGTGAAGTCCTGAGGTTATAACACAACAAACCTTTACGGATCAAGATCCCACCAAGACTAGTGCAAAACAGGCTGCCTAAGTATGGTCCCCAATCAGAGACAACGAGCTACAGCTGCCTCTGATTGGGAACCACCCTGGCCAACATAGATCAAACGATCTAGAACAAAAACATAGAAAAACTAAACATAGCAAATCCACACCCTGGCTCAACATTTAAGAGTCCCCAGAGCCAGGGCGTGACACAGAAAGTTTTTATAACATAAACAAAATGCAATGCTGCATCGAATAGGTTGAACAGGTGGTGTAAACATATCATTTGTGTATCTTTATGAGGTTGTGAGAGAGATTTAGACAGAAAAGTAATGAGACAGTGAGGCGCGCAGGGAGAGACAGAACACAAATGTGAATATGAAAGTCTGTCTGCATTGAGACATACTCTGATTTGAGGTAATATAAATGACAATGTTTCTCACTCAAACTCTGGAGAGATCCTTGTCCCTGTAATCAAATTACATTCACAGCACAAACACCAATTGGGTGAACTTTGAACATAAACTTTTATGAGAAACTGCATGTTTTTTTTATTAACATCTAATAAACTTTGCTTTGTATAGGTATCATTAGAGGTATCATTATCAAGTGAATATGATTCTACTTGCAAAGTGAGGCTTCATTCTCATAGAATGAGTTAAATATGTTACAAAGTTTCCAAGTTTAATTCAGTTGATCTCATGTGATCTATCCAGCTCACCTGCACACAGCCCTAACACTTTTTCACACACTATATAAGAACAGACTATAAGAATAGCTTTTATTTTCTTCAGCTTTTCAGCTCATCCTCCACTTTCTACCTTGTATTCGTGTCACTCTATTAGCTTGCTTGTTTTGAGTGGCGGGCGCCCTGGATGGGTGGAGAGCAGCCAGACAGGTTCTGATCCTGTCCAGAGCTTCTTGCCAGGAAAGCAGCCAAGAATAGATCAGTCTCAGTGCTCCTCTGTCCGGCAAGCTTCCAGCCCTCCTCCCAAGGCAGAGGGCATAGCTTGCACAGTTTTTCATGCAGGAAAACTGACTGTCGTTCAGATGCTGTTAGATGCGGACACACACCAATGCACACACACACACGCTCAGTCAACACTGTCTTCCTTTGTGCCTGTACCTACCATTGATATTGATATCTGTTTGAGGGTGAAAGTTTGCATTATTGTGGGTAGAGGGAGTGGCAAGCTGACACTTGCTTTTAAATAGTGTGTGTACATGCCGGTGTTTGTGCCTGTATAAGATACACTATATATACAAAAGTATGTGGACACCCCTTAAAATGAGATGATTTGGCTATTTCAGCCACTCCCGTTGCTGACAGGTGTATAAAATCAAGCAAACAGCCATGCAATTGGCAGTATAATTTCCTTACTGATGAGCTCAGTGACTTTCAACGGGGCACCGTCATAGGATGCCACCTTTCCAACAAGTGAATTCGTCAAATTTCTGCCCTGCTAGAGCTGCCCCGGTCAACTGTAAGTGCTGTTATTGTGAAGTGGAAACTTGTAGGAGCAACAATGGCTCAGCCACGAAGTGGTAGGCCACACAAGCTCACAGAACGGGAAGCGTGTAGCGCGTAAACATCGTCTGTCCTCGGTTGCAACACTCACTCCCGAGTTCCAAACTGCCTCTGGAAGCAACGTCAGCACAAGAACTGTTAGTTGGGAGCTTCATGAAATGGGTTTCCATGGCCGAGCAGATCACCATGTGCAATGCCAAATGTAAAGTTTGGTGGAGGAAGAATAATAGTTGGGGCTGTTTTTCATGGTTCGGGTAGGCCCCCTAGTTCCAGTGAAGGGAAATCTTAACGTTACAGCATACAATGACATTCTAAACGATTCTGTCCTTCCAACTTTGTGGCAACAGTTTGGGGAAGGCCATTTCCTGTTTCAGCATGACAATGCCCCCCTGCACAAATCGAGGTCCATACAGAAATGGTTTGTCGAGATCGGTGTGGAAGAAATTGACTGGCCTGCACATAGCCCTGACCTCAACCCCATCGAACACCTTTGGGATGAATTGGAACGCCGACTGTGAGCCAGGCCTAATCGCCCAACATCACTAATGCTCTTGTGGCTGAATGGAAGCAAGTCCCCGCAGCAATGTTCCAACATCTAGTGGAAAGCCTTCCCAGAAGAGTGGAGGCTGTTATAGCAGCAAAGAGGGGACCAAGTCCATATTAATGCCCATGATTTTGGAATGAGATGTTCGACGATCAGGTGTCCTCATACCTTTGGTCATGTAGTGTATGTGTGTGAGAATGTCTTCCAGCTCGAAGGCTCTCCAGTCCTCCAGTCACCGTTTTGATGGCTGAGGCTGCAGGATAGTGGTCAGGAATCAGACCTAACCTCCACATGGCTGCAGTATAGTGGTCAGTAATCAGACCTCCACATGCCTGCGGTATAGTGGTCAGTAATCAGACCTCCAGATGTCTGCGGTATAGTGGTCAGTAATCAGATCTCCAGATGTCTGCGGTATAGTGGTCAGTAATCAGACCTCCAGATGTCTGCAGTATAGTGGTCAGTAATCAGACCTCCAGATGTCTGCGGTATAGTGGTCAGTAATCAGACCTCCAGATGTCTGCGGTATAGTGGTCAGTAATCAGACCTCCAGATGTCTGCGGTATAGTGGTCAGTAATCAGATCTCCAGATGTCTGCGGTATAGTGGTCAGTAATCAGACCTCTAGATGTCTGCGGTATAGTGGTCAGTAATCAGACCTCTAGATGTCTGCACCCCTCCACACACTCACACCCTCGTCCCCTAAGGAGAGCCTGTCACTGATAATGAAGTCTCTCTCTGTGTGTGGACCCACTCCAATTCAATTCGCATACCCACTCCAATTCAATTCGCATACCACCTCAACAGATCCACAGATAACGCAATCTCTATTGCACTCCACACTGTCTTCTCCCATGTGAGAATGCTGTTCATCGACTACAACTCAGCGTTCAACACCATAGTGCCCTCCAAGCTCATCACTAAGCTCAGGACCCTTGGACTGAACACCACCCTCTGCAACTGGATCCTGGACTTGCTGACGGGCCGACCCCAGGTGGTGAGGGTAGGCAACAACACATCCGCCCCGCTAACCCTCAACAAGGACCCCTTCAGGAGTGTGTGCTTAGTCACCTCCTGTACTCCCTGTTCAGCCACGACTGCGTGGCCGCGCACGACTCCAACACAATCATTAAGTTTGCTGATGACACGTCTGTGACAGGCCTGATCACCGACGACGATGAGACAGCCTATAGGGAGGAGGTCAGTGACCTGGCAGTGTGGTGCCAGGACAACAACCTCTCCCTCAATGTCAGCAAGACAAAGGAGCTCATCGTGGACTACAGGAAACGGAGGGCCGAGCACACCCCCATCCACATCGACAAGGCTGTAGTGGAGCGGGTCAAGAACTTCAAGCTCCTCGGTGTCCACCTCACTAAAGAATTAGCATGGCTCAGACACACCAACACAGTCATGAAGAAGACTGAAAAGATTCTCAAAGTTCTACAGCTGCACCATTGAGAGCATCTTGACTGGCTGCATCACCGCTTGGTATGGCAACTGCTTGGTATCCGACCGCAAGGCGCTACAGAGGGTAGTGCGTACGGCACAGTACATCACTGGGGCTGAGCTCCCTGCTATCCAGGACCTCTATTCCAGGTGGTGTCTGAGGAAGGCCCTAAACATTGGCAGACTCCAGCCACCCAAGTCATAAACTGTTCTCTCTGCTTCCGCACAGGAAGCAGTACCGAAGTCTGGAACTAATAGGACCCGGCACACAGCTTCTACCCCCAAGCCATAAGACTGCTGAAAAGTTAACCAAATAGCTACCTGGACTATCTGCATTGACCCTTTTTTCACTAACTCTTTTGACTCATTACATACGCTGCTGCTACTGTTTATTATCTATCCTGTTGCCTAGTGACTTTACCCCTACCTATATGTACATATCTACCTCAATTACCTCGTACCCCTGCACATCGACTCTGTACTGGTACCCCGTGTATATAGCCAAGTTATCATTACTCATTGTGTATTCATTCCTCGTGGTATTATCTTTCTATAATTTCACTGTTAGTCTACACTAGTTGTTTACGAAGCATGTGGTGTTTGTGTGTGTGCGCGTGTGTGCGCGTGTGCACGCACACTGAGGTCATGATGGAGGGGGTTTTTAATTAAGTGAAATTCTCCAAAGATGTGTGTGTGACCTCAAATGCCCACTCAATCAGTAAATGGCATTACTTCAGCTGCTCGGCCTGATGGGAGGCCACTGCTGAGATCCCTGTAGTGGTGAAAAGAGATAAATAGAAGTCAATGCAGCTGTGAAGTTGACTAACTATTCACAGAGTGGCTGCTTCCCTCAAAGTGAAAAATATCATGGAATATCATGGGGCTCAATTACTCCACAAAGATACCTTCACACCTGTGTGCATTGGTGTTGGTCGTTGTGTTCCCCAAATACCCAGAGTTCTCCAGAAGTATATGACTATGTGAGTGTTACTGTGTGTGTTATTCTGTGTTTTCCCAACATATGTCTATGGGTGTGTAGGTATCCAAGGTGTGGTGGAGGCCTATCAAACCTGCCTTCCTAAGCTTCAGCTCTACGGCCCCACCAACATCGCCCCCATCATCCAGAAAGTAGCCAGCTCCGCTTCACAAGAAATGCACACCAAGGAGGCCATGGTAAGCTAGCTGTCAGTCGTCCTCTTCTCCTTGGAACCAATCAATTGGGAGCATAGCTTGAACCTTCGCTTAAATCATGTATTAATGTCAATGGGAGACTTGCGCAGCGTTTTCGAGTTATGCTCAACATGTATTTCCAACAAACCCCACAGGCATTAATCTCTCACGTTGCTCCCCAGTCATTGACTTCCTTCCTTTATCTCTGCAGCAATACTTCATTCTGCTTATCCTAACGGACGGAGTGATCACAGATATGGCGGACACCCGCGAGGCCATCGTCCAAGCCTCCCACTTGCCCATGTCCATCATCATCGTGGGCGTGGGAAGTGCTGACTTCAGTGACATGCGGATGCTGGATGGAGATGACGGGATCCTTCGCTCGCCCAAGGGGGAGCCCTGCCTACGAGACATCGTCCAGTTCGTCCCCTTCCGCAACTTCAAACATGTGAGTCTTTACCGGAACTGGGAGGGTTACCTGAGGAACTGGGAGGTTACCTGAGGAACTGGGAGGGTTACCTGAGGAACTGAGAGGGTTACCTGAGGAACTGGGAAGGTTACCTGAGGAACTGGGAGGGTTACCTGAGGAACTGGGAGGGTTACCGGAGGAACTGGGAGGGTTACCGGAGGAACTGGGAGGGTTACCTGAGGAACTGAGAGGGTTACCTGAGGAACTGGGAGGGTTACCGGAGGAACTGGGAGGGTTACCTAAGGAACTGGGAAGGTTACCTGAGGAACTGAGAGGGTTACCTGAGGAACTGGGAGGTTACCGGAGGAACTGGGAGGGTTACCGGAGGAACTGGGAGGGTTACCTGAGGAACTGGGAGGGTTACCTGAGGAACTGGGAGGGTTACCTGAGGAACTGGGAGGGTTACCTGAGGAACTGGGAGGGTTACCGGAGGAACTGGGAGGTTACCTGAGGAACGGAGGGTTACCTGAGGAACTGAGAGGGTTACCTGAGGAACTGGGAGGGTTACCTGAGGAACTGGGAGGGTTACCTGAGGAACGGAGGGTTACCTGAGGAACTGAGAGGGTTACCGGAGGAACTGGGAGGGTTACCTGAGGAACTGGGAGGGTTACCTGAGGAACTGGGAGGGTTACCTGAGGAACTGAGAGGGTTACCTAAGGA
Organism: Coregonus lavaretus; assembly: GCF_964263955.1. Taxonomy (NCBI): domain Eukaryota; kingdom Metazoa; phylum Chordata; class Actinopteri; order Salmoniformes; family Salmonidae; genus Coregonus; species Coregonus lavaretus. The sequence continues at coordinate 47,743,169 of NC_139990.1, read as the reverse complement.
ACTGGGAGGGTTACCTGAGGAACTGGGAGGTTACCTGAGGAACTGGGAGGGTTACCTAAGGAACTGGGAGGGTTACCTGAGGAACTGAGAGGGTTACCTGAGGAACTGGGAGGGTTACCTGAGGAACTGGGAGGTTACCTGAGGAACTGGGAGGGTTATCTGAGTGTTACAGGAAGTGACAGGTTTCTCTCTGTCCCTCTCCAGGGCTCACCTGCAGAGCTGGCGAAGACTGTCCTAGCAGAAGTGCCCAACCAGGTTGTTGACTACTACAACAACAAGGGTATCAAACCCAAATTGGAGTCTTCCAGGACGTTTGCCCCCTGAGTGGAGGGGCCCAACACCCTCGTTACAACAGACAGCATGTTACGCTGACTAACTGAAAAGTTTACTGTTTTGCTCTATTCGTTTGTTTGTTCTTTTCGTTGTGCATGCGTGGCCTCCGAGGCGTGCATCTGTAAAGCAACTGTATAATTCAAAGCATTTGTATGGAGGGGGACACACACAAACGCAAAAACGAACAACCAAACTGACATCCCTACAGATGAGCGTTCAACTATCGATGACGGAATGTATAGAACACCCCCGTTCGTTTTTTTTTATACGAGTTTGTTGAGATTTTGCTAAATTTCTTAATATTCATACATTGTAAAACATTTTGGACCACAGTGAATGAAGTAGCTACAGTACCTGCGTTAGAAACGTCTGCGTCCTCAGAAGTCCATATTGCAGATAAGGCGGATGCATGAACTGCTGTTTTGCATGCTGGTAATAAAGCAGACACTGTTTTCTCATGGTTCATGTTGTTTTCTTAGTGAACAATAGAGTTGACAGTATTGTGGGGATAAAGGAGATTCTACTATGAAGCATGTTGACATGGAAGCAAAACTGTGTGAGTAGACTTTAAAGCACAACTTGAGTATTCACTAGAGTATATTTTTTGCCGTTGTTATGTTACAATGCAGTATTCTGTGAAATTATGAATTACTTATAATAATAAAAGCTTTATCAATATGCTTGTGACTTGTACTATGTAAAATAAAAAGCTATTGGGTTTCAAGTCAAAAACGTAATTGGAATTGTGGTCACAACCATTTCAATTAATTCAATGGAAAATCCATAGAAAGTGCAGAGAACTGAATAGGCTGAATTTCAATCTTTTGGTGTGCAAAGTAGTCAAAGGAATTGGGAATTGGGGTCACTTTCTTAGCAATTCCAATGTATTCTATTGATTTAAAAACCTCCATAAAAATAATGGGAATGTACTGATTGAAGTTGAACAGAACAAGTCTGTCCATGTGCAGCCATGTGAGAACGGGGCCAATTCCTCCTAGGATTGGGGAGAGTCACGACTCTCCCTTTGAGGTGTCAGGGGAGGAGGGAGGGAGATGGGGAGAAGAGAGAGGGAGGGAGATGGGGAGAAGAGAGAGGGAGGGAGATGGGGAGGAGGGAGAGGGAGGGAGATGGGGAGGAGAGAGAGGGAGGGAGATGGGGAGGAGAGAGAGGGAGGGAGATGGGGAGGAGGGAGAGGAAGGGAGATGGGGAGGAGGGCGAGGGAGGGAGATGGGGAGGAGAGAGAGGGAGGGAGATGGGGAGAAGGGAGGGAGATGGGAGATGGGAGAAGAGAGGGAGATGGGGAGGACTGAGTGAGGGAGATGGGGAGAAGGGAGGGAGATGGGGAGAAGAGAAGGAGATGGGGAGGAGAGAGGGAAATGGTGAGAAGAGAAGGAGATGGGGAGGAGACAGGGAGGGATTGATAGCAATGGGAGGGATGGAGATTTCTGAGATGCATGATGAATACCATAGAAAGGGCAGGCCAGGGCCCTTTCATGTCCAGAGCAGCCGGCAGTCCAATAATTCTGTCCTAGTTCATAATGAACTGTCTGACGAGTTGGACAGGCAGCACCATGGAGACAGCCAGAAGGATCAGCCTCCAAAAACATCCAAACCATGTGACTAATAAAACACATCCCATTCAGTTGTGTGTAAGTGCCTTCAGTCTCAATAGTGACAGTGACATACATGCTGGAGTGACGATACCTTGAGGTGTGTGTGTACTGTGTTTGTGCCCTGAGCGTCTTGTATGAACCAGCCTCACCTGCTGCGTTCTGTGAAAGTCGACATCTGTTGATGGGTACATACTGTAAGAGCCACATTATGGGTAAGAGTTGCAGTGAGTCATCTGTTATGGAGGGCTACTTGACGCAATCAAATCAAATCAAATTTTATTGGCCACATGCGCCGAATACAACAGGTGCAGACATTACAGTGAAATGCTTACTTACAGCCCTTAACCAACAGTGCATTTCTTTTTCATAAAAAAAGTAGAATAAAACAACAAAAAAGTCTTGAAAAAAAAAGAGCAGAAGTAAAATAAAATAACAGTAGGGAGGCTATATATACAGGGGGGTACCGGTGCAGAGTCAATGTGCGGGGGCACCGGCTAGTTGAGGTAGTTGAAGTAATATGTACATGTGGGTAGAGTTAAAGTGACTACGCATAAATAATTAACAGAGTAGCAGCAGCGTAAAAAGATGGGGTGGGGGGGCAGTGCAAAGCGGTATGTCTGACAGGCAGGGAATGGGCGTAAAAAGATGGTGGTGGGGAACCCAGCACCAAGCGGTATGTCTGACAGGCAGGGAATGGGCTCGTCAACACAACTCCCCGTTAGGACTGGTGCTGAGGAAATATGGAACAACGCGGACTGTGAAGTGACACACACACACACACACACACACACTAGCACACGCACTCTACACACATGTACACTATGGTATAGTTGTATGTTGGTATTGTACATTTGGTGTTGTAGATCTGTAGTGGTGTAGTAATGTTATATGATGTAACAGTTTTTTGTTGTTGTTGTGTTTTTTAAACGTGCCTTAATGTGTTTGGAACCCAGGAAGAGTAGCTGCTGCCTTGGCAACTGTTAATGGGTATCCCTAATAAAATACAAATACAAATACTTCAATGACTCGCTCAATATTACTGAATACTCAAGGCATAAACAATAAATCATAATTACATTACATCAGATTAGACAATGGTGGGTAGTCTGATTTCAATCACTCCTTATAGTTCATCACATACTGTATGAGTCACATATGAGTCATGTAATGTAAATGTCATACCAATTTAGAATTGGCTTTGTCCATGCCTCGGCTGTTCTTGGAAAGTATTTCACTCTCTAATTGCTTAACTGCTAACATCTGACTATGCTATTTTAAGCAAATGTATCTAAAGGCTATAGGTTAAGGATTCTGACATTTTGGGTTGTATTGTATATCTTTGGGAAGTAAGAGAAGGACATTCAAATAGGTAACTCAAAATTCAAGTGATATTTTCCATTTTCTGCACGGTTGTATGCAATCGCTTAACCACTGTCTGAAATGAAAATGACTTGAGGTAGATGATGGTCCCATACAGTTTATACCGTGTGTGTGTGTGTGTCTGCACACATTTTAGATAGAGTTATAAATGGTTGAGGGTGCAATGTGTTGTCATGGGAAATGAAAGTTTGATTTCCTCCTGGATATAAATTATATCCCATCTAGATTCTAGAGAATAATAACACATTTCTGTCTTGAGAATAAATCATCTTTCCCATGATTTCCACTCAAAATATTTAAATATCCTCTAAATACTGTGTATCCAAAACCCCCAGTGCCAGCCAGCTCCTTGGTTGGTTGTGTCGCGGGTCACTGCCAAGGTAATTTTCCCACTGAAAAATCCATAGAGAACTCTCAGTGGCCAAGGGTTTATAATTAGCCCCATCATTGATCTGCCAGTGCCAGGAGACAGGAGAGCTTAAATCTGTAACGCTTAAATTACACAGTATTATTTAATATGGTAATCTAGTATTTACTAAGAAATTATGTGGAAACAAAAGGTATTGATACTTCAATTCAACACAGTTAGTAACTAGCTACCTAACAAATGGTGCATTCCTATTTAAATAGCAGGTAAAGAGCAGAATAAACCATGAACCTTCAATCATTAGCCTGGTTCCCCTGTCAGGGCTCTTATTGGGAGAAAGAGGACTGTTGTTGCCATGTGTTATTTGAGCCATAAGGCCAGAGGGGGTGTGGTATATGGCCAATATACCACGGCTATGGGCTGTTCTTATGTATGACGCAACGCGGAGTGCCTGGATACAGCCCTTAGCCGTGGTATATTGGCCGTATACCACAAACTCCTGAGGTGCCTTATTGCTATTATAAACTGGTTACCATCGTAGTTAGAAGAGTAAAAATAAATGTTTTTTCATACCCGTGGTATACGGTCTCATATACATTTTACATTACATTTTAATCATTTAGCAGACGCTCTTATCCAGAGTGCATACATTATTTATTAATTTTTTCATACCACAGCTTTCAGCCAATCAGGATTCAGGGCTCGAACCACCCAGTTTATAATGTACATTGGCTAAAACTGCATCCCAGCCGTGTGTATATGAGACGATATACCATTGGTATGACGCAAAAATACTTGTTTACTGTTCTATTTGAAGTATGACTACGCATACCACGGCAAATGACAAGCGAAAAGCAAAGCAATAAGGCATCTATTTAACACATCATATACCCTTGTTCTAGCCTACCATTCTGTTGGCAACAATGGGGATTTGTATAAACCTGCTGTCTGTTTTATTGTTCAGAGTGACTCATCTTCAGCTGACCAGGCAGTGGACCATGTTCATGTCCAGTGGGTGCAATTATGGTGGTAATATTGAGAGGAAACATTTTAATAGGAAGAAATGTGTCTCCAAGATAGCCCACAGCCTTCATTACTATCTCCGTTCTCCTCTAGTTTGCCACTAGCTGAATATATATTTTCTAGCTGGGAGCAATTTTTGCAATTTTGCCTCTAAATTGCCAATGTTCTAGATGTCTATCTGATTAAAAGTATATTGTTTGTTTGCCGCAAGTTATACCCGTTGATAGTTCAACTACATACAGTTGGAGTAGAATAAATATAAATGATTTACTGTTAAACAAACCTGCCATCTGTGTACATTGTGTGATTACTGAACATTAAATAAATGTGTTTGAATGCTACTAATGAGTAATTCAGCCAGGATGGCGAGCACAGAATCATACAATAAAAAAGCTGTGGCTTGATTCTGAAGGTCTTGATTCTGAAGGTCTTGATTCTGAAGGTCTTGATTCTGAAGGTCTTGATTCTAAAGGTCTTGATTCTGAAGGTCTTGATTCTGAAGGTCTTGATTCTGAAGGTCTTGATTCTGAAGGTCAGACGCTACAGTAAGTAATCTTATTCAGTCTCCTAGTTGTCCTAACAGCTGTGCCAGAATACCCAACATTCCCACAAACACAGGTGGTTATTACCCCAGATAAAAACACCCATTTCCTGCTTTGTTGATTCCCTCTATTGTCTAAACCGGTGTCCAGAATGGCACTCTAGTCGTTGTACTCTGTCTAAACCTGCTATTTGGCACAGGAGGTTAATGACATGCATATTGACCAGAGAGGGAGGGGGATTGGGCTAATGACGGTCTTGTTCACAGAGGAAGAACAGTGAAAGGGCTTGATTAGCTTCAGAGAGGACATAGCGGAATTGAGCTGCTAGCTAACATAGACTGTTGACAGGGAGGGAGCTAGCCTTTGAAGAACGATGACTGTACAGACACAGCACAGTTGACGTCAACTGATGAAAAGTGACTTTAAACCCTCATGTCAAAGTGTTTAGCTAAGGTACCAGGCTGTCAGACATAATAACAGACTCACACAGACTCGCCAAGGGCTGCAATTTAGAGTACGGTAGCTGTTTGCTCCATGCAGCACGACAGCGTTACATCATTTGATATGGTAACTGTCATGACTAAACACAGGGCACCTGTTATGTTGTGCTAATGACAGTGTAACGCACAGGTGGCTGGTGGCACCTTAATTGGGGAGGACAGGCTCATAATAATGGCTGGAATGAAATAAATGGAATGGTATTGACACATCAAACACATGGTTTCCTGTTCCATTCACTTCATTCCAGTTATTAAAGTCAACTAGCGACAAGAGGCCTCTGCGTTGAGAACCAGCATTTAGAGTGGGCCTGTCTCTTGAGTGACTTCACTACAGCTGTCCTTCCCCCTGACTCACATCTCTCTTGTCTACTGCTTACTGTCTCATATTTAAGAGGGACAAAGTAGCCAAATCGTTAATGGGAGCCACTACTGTTCACTGAGGCCTAACAATGACCACAACATACCCTGCTCTCCATTTTAGCCGACTGCACCCACCATGACTCAGCAATAAAGATTAAATGGCTTCTTTCAAGTTTCAAGTTTTATTAGTCGTATGTACGGGATACGCATGGTATACATCATCCAAAGAAATGCTTCCTTGCAGGTTCCTTCTCGACAATGCAACAACAATAAGACATAATAAAATATAAGAAACGAACATAAATTAAATGGCTCAGTAGAACAGAATAAACATTTTATAGTAGCATAAGTATTATTCAAGAAGGCATAATTTATAGTCCAATATTTACACGTGTATTGGAGAAGGGGGGGTTGGGGTTCAGTGTATAAACTGAGCAGTATAATAAGAGTCTGGTAGCAGCAGTTGTGATGTGTGTAGCATGAATGTAAATCTGTGTGTGTGTGTGTGTGTGTGTGTGTGTGTGTGTGTGTGTGTGTGTGTGTCTGTGTGGGTGTGTGTGTGCATGAGTGAGTGCATGTGTGCTAAGGGCTGGAGAATCAGAGCAGGTGGTCAGTCCAGTTCAAGTGTTCAGCAGTCTGATGGCTTGTTTGATTTGAAGTTTTGGCAAAAGTTTAGTACTCCGTAATCCATACAACGTAACTCTGCGTTGGATGTGGCATTTGACAAGGAAAGCTGTTAGTAGGAACTCCAGGAAGTCGTTTTCTTCGAGTTAGAGAGAACAGAGGCCATTGTGTTAAGTTGATCGGTGGGACATATAAAATACCTTCTGCCACTCTGGAGAGGTGGGCTGTGTGTGTGACTGGTGTTTTGGGGAGATTGTTAGAGGCAGGGTTCTACTAGGGGACTGAATCGGTTCTGTCTTTGTTGTAATCATCCCAGAGAGAGAGAGACATGAGTAGGTGTCTGCTGTCAGGTCCGGGTGAGGCTTCAGGGAAATGTCACCTTCCTCATCCTCTGTCCTCTCACACGCGCCGTACCACAGGTAGAATATCTTATTCAGCCCACTGTCACTGCTGATAGAAGCAAGGTGCTGTCGGAAAAGATTATGTAGGCCACCATTTTATTTAATTTGACCCATTCTATGTGGTATGTGTACTGTATTGGTTTTTTATGTAACTGATAGCTTTACTGGTATGTGTGACTTAAACGTGTGAAGTCATTCATGCGTCACTAACTCAACATCAACATCACTCTGAAATGCTGCAGCAGCCCCTGATAAATCACAAGTAAAAAACAGTCAACCTCATAGACACTAAGGCCTATATTCAATCAGATCAAGCGTTAACCGGCGATAGCATACACCCGCATAGCGGACTGACAATTTTTGTCACAATTATTTTATTAATTTTTTTAAACTATTTTTCATGGGATGCTGCAGCACCCCTACTTCCTGTGGCTATGTATGCAGATGTTGGCTAAAGTGTGTCTGATTGAATAGAGCCCTAAATCCCCTTTAGAATAAGCTGAATAGTTGAGCATCAGGTAGCAGCAGTAGACATTTTTTAACAAACAATCAACTCAAATGCAGAAGAGATTATTTATGAAACGTGCGACTACACTCCTCAGTTTGTCCACATTTCAGATTTGCATGAGTAGCAAACGAGATTGAATGTACTGTGGCGCCGTGGAGAATTTAAATAAAGCTACCTGATTAAAACAAGGGAGCTAAATAACCCTTCCGTTTTCTCTTTTTATGAGGGTCAGACAGGCTGCTGATTTGTTTGGGCAACTTAAACATTTTCTGTTGGTTCACAGACTGTATTTAACACCAAGGAAACGTTTTACGATGAAATTGGCCCCAACTCCCAACTGTTCACTAAATCAGGTAGGCACATTCCTTCATATGATGTGGGAGTTCCCTGCAGTTAAACGCTTCCGGGGCAAAGTTACAAAATTCATTTTGAAATGCACGAATGTAATTATCCAAAGATTTGCATCTATTAAGTTACTTAACGATGATAGCTCCTTGAATCTCTCAATCAATCAGAGACGATTACTGCTGGCAGGCAGCACTGCCACAAAAAAAGATGTTGGCTCCTAGATGGCAATCACCTCACTCTCTCCCAATTCGCCAGTGGATACAGTTACTATTAGAAGTTATGACATTCGAATTATCGACAGCGAGAATCAATGGTGCTAGTCAAGGAACAATTGAGGCCTGGACAAGTATACTTGACTCTGTAAAGAATAATCTCAGCTAAAGTCACATACAAATAAACAATCCATAAAGGCCAACAAATACATGCAAACAATATAAAGTATATATACACTTTATACACTGCCCAAAAATATAAATGCAACATGTAAAGTGGTCCCATGTTTCATGAGCTGAAATAAAAGATCCCAGAAATTTTCCATATTCACAAAAAACGTATTTCTCTAAAATGTTGTGCACAGATTTGTTTACATCCCTGTTAGTGAGCATTTCTCATTTGCCAAGATAATCCATCCACCTGACAGGTGTGGTATATCAAGAAGCTGACTAAACAGCAAGATCATTACACAGGTGCACCTTAGTGAAATTGATAAAGTACTGTACCTGTAACCCCCCGCCCCAACGAAAAAGAACAAGACAAATAAAAACTTGCTCAAAAAGAAAAAGTGGAAAAAAGTAAGGATGTTGCTTTCAAATCAAAGCAGTCCGTAGGTCAGGCTGGGAAATGCAAAAAACTCTCTAACTTCAATCAAGCTAAAGAGTATTAAGTAGCTCTCATCTTTTACAGAATGATGTTTTCTCTGGTGGCTGTAGCTTCCGGACAGACTATTGTTATGGCATGGTTGATTGAGTCCAGGCTGAGTGTGTCAGAAATGGAAACTCAGGAGCAGCCCTCTGGCTATGGTTTGCAGTTTTAGAACAGCCTGACACTTTTGTATCTGACATACTACTGGGCTAATGTTACATGAAGCAATTTCCAGGCAATTTTAGTTTCATACCATAGTCACAGGTGACATCCTCTGCCCAACTGTCATGTTATGTTAAGGGTTTTGATTGCCGTCATATGCCTTTTGAATCGTCATTTAATTATGTGTTATATACAAGATTTCACAGACGCTTTCATTGGCAATTTCTAATGACATGGGATGAATATTATAGAATATAAAAACCAGAAGTCGCTAAAGTCATGTGAATTTGAATAGTTTTACTGCCTCCTGGGCCTGAGTGTACCCCACTGGGTAACATCTTCCCGTTTGAATTGAGATGAATGAGTCCAATATTGTTTTGGTGGAAGACAGAGGGGCTAGCCCCATACCCAGGGGGGTATTACTGTGACACCTGCCTGAGGGGAAGGAACCACACCGTTGTGTTATCTGTTATCATGTTCCCTTTACCCCGTTACCACTATAACATTATCAAACAGCGAAAGGGGTTATTCCCAACATTGAGATATAATAACAAGGATAATATTTCTCTTTAAACAAGATATTATGTTCCTTTTCCTCTTAGCTAAGTATGTGTTGAGTTCTACACATTTCTCTTCTACCAGGGTTGGAATTACACCATTGACTCTCGGGAGTCAAGAAGAGTGTCTCTGTACTAACATTAATATTTATAAGGCGTATGTGTGGGGATGGCCCGCATTAATCATTCTAAAGCTTACGCTGATATGTTATGGGAGTGCTCGGCATACATCACTATCCCCATCACTCAACCTCTGACCTCTATTCCCGAGTTGTGTAATCAAGCGTTTGTAATTTCGGTGTAATTTTTGGTGCAGACGGAGGATGCATAGTAACCTACATAGACCACAGCTCAGAGACACTCAACATTTCACTCTTGGGAATGTTTCGTTAGAATTGCACACACAGACAAGCAGCACCACATTATTCCCTGCATGCATCTCTCTTGCACCGCTGAATCGTCCACCCCCCTCCTCCTCGTTATCAGTTCCCCCTCACATCCGCCATGCTTCCTCCACATGATCTGATTGTTATACTTAACAACCGTGCTGCTACGCTAATTCAATTAGGCTTTTTTTCAAGGCTCCCTCTCATTGTGCCTACTGTTTAGAGGGGTGGCAGGGTACTTGTGTTTTCTCCCATAATGCCTCTTTCATGAGGCCAATTCCATGATGCCAGAGGACTAATTATGGATGAACTTTGGAGTTGCTTGCTTTTTTGTTTTTTTGAGACCCATGGAAACAGGTGTGTGTGTGTGTGCGTGTGTGTGTGCGTGTGTGTGTGTGTGTGTGTGTGTGTGTGAGTGTGTGTGTGTGTGTGTGTGTGTGAGTGTGAGTGTGAGTGTGCATGTGTGTGTGAGAGAGAATATACATAACTTTCAGTTAAGAAAATAAATGACCTGCATTTCTGCCATAAAACTTTCTCCATGCCCAGATCCCTTCCTAATCCTACAAACCGCTGGTTGCTATACAGAGAGTGTTTTTAGGCACTCCCCAATTATCTGTGACTGTAATCTATCCATACACAAACACCCACACCAACCCATCACCCCCACCACAACCCATCACACCGACCACAACCCATCACCCCCACCCCTAGCACAACCCATCACCCCCACCACAACCCATCACACCGAACACAACCCATCACCCCCACCCCCAGCACAACCCATCACCCCCACCACAACCCATCACACCGACCACAACCCATCACCCCCACCCCTAGCACAACCCATCACCCCCACCACAACCCATCACACCGAACACAACCCATCACCCCCACCCCCAGCACAACCCATCACCCCCACACAACCCATCACACCCACACCAACCCCCAGCACAACCCATCACCCCCACCACAACCTATCATCCACTGGCTAACCACCTGACTCCATCAACAGCCATCCTGGAGTTAGGCTAGCGTAAAATAGTTGATTATTTTAAATATAAAAATAGCTTAAAAAGTAGCACTGTAAACTTAGTCTAGTTCATACCAATGCTGAGTGAGTCAATGTTTTCATGTCACTACGTTGCGGCCAATCAGAATCACTCAGCAGGGAGCGCCACAGTCATTGGTCTCTCACAGTCAGTTATTAACAGGGGTGGAATGGCTAATCATGACTAATCATGCCTATGTCCTCCCTCGTCAGTGGAGATTTCAGCTACACACACCACCCACACACCTACCTAAAGCACCGCCAGAGCTGAAAGTTAAAGATGTATAGTCCTGTACCCCAAACCCAGCGAAGGACGAGAGTTGAGCTGTCACTTTCATTAGCTCACTGTGGAGCCTGGGCCACAGGGATCCCTCAGCAATTAAAACTAAACTATGAGAGCGAGAGAGAGAGAGAGAGAGAGAGAGAGAGAGAGAGAGAGAGAGAGAGAGAGAGAGAGACAGAGAGAGGGAGAGAGAGAGAAAGAGAGAGAGAGAGAGCTAGGTAAATTAGGGAGAAAGACGTAGCCAGCTCATCGAACACCAACTTGCTCACCTCCCAGTCAGTCCCATAACTCAGCTCTTTATGACTGAAAAACAACACATGCGCATGAATGCCTTAACATAATTACCATAACGTTACCCATTTCCAATGTATTCATGTGTAATTTATGACAGCCTGCACTCTTCCACCGATCTACGAGGGGTGTGCCTGTGGGAGGTCTGTAGGCTTGGGGAGTGGGGAGTGGGTGGAGGAAGAGGAGTGGGGGATCCTGGGTAACGCGGTCTCTCTGAGCTGTGTGATCTGGAGCTAATTGAGTTGTTGCAGAGCACAGTACCTCTGGAGGGATTACTGTCTGGGAAAATTATGTAAATTCCCCAGAAACCTCCACTCCCAATTCCTTCTCACCTTCATAGAACCTATGTTTGTCAAAGTATTTTTTAAACAAGTTGGGAGCAATTGAACGTTATGCATTCAAATTTCCCTAACAACCCTGGGGTTCTTCATACTACTTTACATTTCATATAACTTCAAGGGTTATTCAGAACCCCTGGAAACACTCTGTTTTCATAGGCAGTGAAGGCAATATAATTAAGGGCTTGATTCAATCAGATCCGCTTTAGCCAACATACGCATAGCGGTTGTTTTGGCGGTGTCGGGGTGAAACTGCGTTAGAGCTGTCAAATCCACAAGTGGCTCCTGGCATTATACCTAAAACAGACATTGCCATTGGCTGCATGGAGCCGCATTAACAGAAATCCCATGCAGTCTTGTTTACAAGTTGGAACACTGGAATGTGAGATGTAATCTACACCCCCGTTAAGATGACAGAAATCCTCATTTTGTTTAATGTTTTTTCAAGTTTGAGCGTCATCAAATCCAATTTTATTGGTCACATACACGTGTTTAGCAGATGTTATTGCGGGTGTAGTGAAATGTGTTTCTAGCTCCGACAGTGCAGTAATATCTAACAAGTAATATCTAATATCTAATATCTAAATAAAAAAAGTATACCAGTTTAATTTAAGGACCAAAGGATTGACAGCCATCCCATATAGATTGCAAAATAGTTGGGAAGAGATTTTTGACGTACCGATTCCATGGCATAGTGTTTATGAATTGATACGCAAAATGACGCAGGATTCAAAACTTAGAATTTTTCAATTTAAATTATTATATACAATTCTTGCTACCAATAGAATGCTATTTATATGGGGGATACAATCTTCCCAGCTCTGCAGATTTTGCTGCGAAGAGACAGAATCATTAGATCATTTGTTTTGGTACTGTCCATTTGTAGCTTGTTTTTGGACACAGGTCCAGGAATGGCTAAAGGATTGCAATATTTACCTAGAGCTAACCCTGCAGATAGCACTAGTGGGTGATCTGAAAGGTCATAGTCAATCGATCAATAATATAATAATACTTTTAGCAAAAAATTTTATTTTCAATTTACGATCTGTAGAAACATGAGAATAGAAAGGTACAGAACTTTTGTAAAACATCACAGTACAGTTGAAAAATATATGGCAAATAGAAATCCAATATGGATGGTGTTAAGAGATAGATGGGAGGTGTTGAAGGGAGCTGAAGGATGGGACTAATAACAACAACTAATAACAACAAGATAACTAATGTAAAGCATACTGTGTCCATAATAAGTATATAGGTTATAGGGTGAGAGCTTTTGTGAAAGAGCACAGTTAGAAAAATATGGCATATAGAAGCAAACCAGATGGACATCATGAAAATGATCGGAGGAAGTTCAGGAGTGAAAACAAACAAAATATAATTATTGTAAAATTTGACTGTGTCCATAAAATTTATATAGTATGTATAAGCTGGAAGTAGAGGCCTAAGCATTGTTGTTCACTAGTTTACTCCAATTAGGGAAGGTGTGGTGGGGTTGGAAAGTAATGAAGGGAAATATAATTTTTAAAAGGATATGTGTGTGTGTGTATGGATGTATGTATATATGTATATATACCCCCATACATTTTTACGTATGGGTGGTCCCGGGGATCGAACCCACTACCCTGGCGTTACAAGCGCCGTGTTCTACCAATTGAGCTACAGAGGACCATATGTACATATACATACACACACACACACACACATATACAGTGGGGGGAAAAAGTATTTAGTCAGCCACCAATTGTGCAAGTTCTCCCACTTAAAAAGATGAGAGAGGCCTGTAATTTTCATCATAGGTACACGTCAACTATGACAGACAAAATTAGGAAAAAAAATCCAGAAAATCACATTGTAAGATTTTTAATGAATTTATTTGCAAATTATGGTGGAAAATAAGTATTTGGTCAATAACTAAAGTTTCTCAATACTTTGTTTTATACCCTTTGTTGGCAATGACACAAGTCAAACGTTTTCTGTAAGTCTTCACAAGGTTTTCACACACTGTTGCTGGTATTTTGGCCCATTCCTCCATGCAGATCTCCTCTAGAGCAGTGATGTTTTGGGGCTGTCGCTGGGCAACACGGACTTTCAACTCCCTCCAAAGATTTTCTATGGGGTTGAGATCTGGAGACTGGCTAGGCCACTCCAGGACCTTGAAATGCTTATTTTGAAGCCACTCCTTCGTTGCCCGGGCGGTGTGTTTGGGATCATTGTCATGCTGAAAGACCCAGCCACGTTTCATCTTCAATGCCCTTGCTGATGGAAGGAGGTTTTCACTCAAAATCTCACGATACATGGCCCCATTCATTCTTTCCTTTACACGGATCAGTCGTCCTGGTCCCTTTGCAGAAAAACAGCCCCAAAGCATGATGTTTCCACCCCCATGCTTCACAGTAGGTATGGTGTTTTTTGGATGCAACTCAGCATTCTTTGTTGTCCTAACACGACAAGTTGAGTTTTTACCAAAAAGTTCTATTTTGGTTTCATCTGACCATATGACATTCTCCCAATCCTCTTCTGGATCATCCAAATGCACTCTTCAGACGGGCCTGGACATGTACTGGCTTAAGCAGGGGGACACATCTGGCACTGCAGGATTTGAGTCCCTGGCGGCGTAGTGTGTTACTGATGGTAGGCTTTGTTACTTTGGTCCCAGCTCTCTGCAGGTCATTCACTAGGTCCCCCCGTGTGGTTCTGGGATTTTTGCTCACCGTTCTTGTGATCATTTTGACCCCACAGGGTGAGATCTTGCGTGGAGCCCCAGATCGAGGGAGATTATCAGTGGTCTTGTATGTCTTCCATTTCCTAATAATTGCTCCCACAGTTGATTTCTTCAAACCAAGCTGCTTACCTATTGCAGATTCAGTCTTCCCAGCTTGGTGCAGGTCTATAATTTTGTTTCTGGTGTCCTTTGACAGCTCTTTGGTCTTGGCCATAGTGGAGTTTGGAGTGTGACTGTTTGAGGTTGTGGACAGGTGTCTTTTATACTGATAACAAGTTCAAACAGGTGCCATTAATACAGGTAACGAGTGGAGGACAGAGGAGCCTCTTAAAGAATAAGTTACAGGTCTGTGAGAGCCAGAAATCTTGCTTGTTTGTAGGTGACCAAATACTTATTTTCCACCATAATTAGCAAATAAATTCATTAAAAATCATACAATGTGATTTTCTGGATTTTTTTTTCTCAATTTGTCTGTCTTAGTTGACGTGTACCTATGATGAATATTACAGGCCTCTCTCATCTTTTTAAGTGGGAGAACTTGCACAATTGGTGGCTGACTAAATACTTTTTTCCCCCACTGTATATGTGTGTGTGTGTGTGTATGTATATGTATATATGGTCCTCTGTAGCTCAATTGGTAGAGCACGGCGCTTGTAACGCCAGGGTAGTGGGTTTGATCCCCGGGACCACCCATACGTAAAAATGTATGCACACATGACTGTAAGTCGCTTTGGATAAAAGCGTCTGCTAAATGGCATATTATATTATTGTATGTATATATATATATTTGCGAGAGAAAAAAACATATGGGGGATTGGAAGTATTGCAGACAATTACATTGATGGAAGTTACAATCTATCTGCAATATTAAAGCTGATCTACCCCCTAAAAAATTAATAATAATAATATCTAACAATTTCACAACATAGACCAAAAACACACAAATCTAAGTCATTATTATTTCTATGTAGCCTACACTTTCTCTACTGAACTTCTAACGCGAGTGGGGTGGGAGTGACTTCGTGACAATAATCGCAAGAGCAGCTGCTCACCGATTCGACAGCTCCAACGCAATTCCAACTCCGACACGCTAACGCTTGATCTGATTTAATCTAGGCCTAACTTCCTGAATCTGACTAGATGTATCTATCTTCAGCATATTCTTTACTTTACTTTGGCACATTTTTCAGATGTAAGTGGTATATTTTCAAAACTCTACTGTCACGATCGCCAATGAAGTATGACCAAAGCGCAGCGTTGGGAGTGAACATGATGATTTTAATTTTGAAACACACGACAAAACAAAACACGATCCGTGACGTCCTCAGTTACACCGACTGAATAAAGAACAAAAACCCACAACCACAAGGTGAACACAGACATTTAAATATGGCTCCCAATCAGAGATAACGAGCCGACAGCTGACACTCGTTACCTCCGATTGGGAGTCACTGACCAAACATAGAACGCGAACACCTAGACACTACCCACAGTACACAACACACGGAAATCTACACACCCTGACTAAACACAAAAAGTCCTAGAACCAGAGTGTGACAGTACCCCCCCCCAAAGGCGCGGACTGCGACCGCGCCTAACTACAAGCAAACAGGGGAGGGCTGGGTGGGCATTCCTCCTCGGCGGCGGCTCCGGCTCCGGGCTTCCTCCCCACTTCCTCTCCAACCCCCCAAAGTACCCCTGGTCCTGCCTAGCCCCGCTGGCCGGAACCGGACTGACGACACGCGCCCCTGGCTTGGTGCGTGGATCCTGGCTGGACGGCTCTGGCGGATCCCGGCTGGACGGCTCTGGCGGATCCCGGCTGGACGGCTCTGGCGGATCCCGGCTGGACGGCTCTGGCGGATCCCGGCTGGACGGCTCTGGCGGATCCCGGCTGGACGGCTCTGGCGGATCCTGGCTGGAAGGCTCTGGCGGATCCCGGCTGGAAGGCTCTGGCGGATCCCGGCTGGATGGCTCTGGCGGATCCTGGCTGGACGGCTCTGGCGGATCCTGGCTGGACGGCTCTGGCGGATCCTGGCTGGACGGCTCATGGCTGGCTGACGGATCTGGCTGCTCATGGCTGGCTGACGGATCTGGCTGCTCATGGATGGCTGACGGATCTGGCTGCTCATGGCTGGCTGACGGATCTGGCTGCTCATGGCTGGCGGAAGGATCTGGCTGCTCATGGCTGGCGGAAGGCTCTGGCTGATCCTGTCTGGCGGAAGGCTCTGGCTGATCCTGTCTGGCGGACGGCTCTGGCTGGACAGGGCTGACGACGCACCCCGTAGGCTCGGTGCGTTGAGCAGGGACAGGCCGGGCTGGGCTGGCGAAACGCACCACAGACTTGGTGCGGGGCGCAGGAACAGGCCGAGCTGGGCTGGCGACGCACCCCGTAGGCTTGGTGCGTTGAGCAGGGACAGACAGAACCGCACTGGGGACACACACCCCTGGCCCTACACGGGGATCAGGAACGGGCCGGACCGGACTGGAAACACCCCCCAGTACCTCTCGCCGTGCCTCCACACTTTCCATCCCCTTCGTAACCAGTGGCCCCCTTAAACTGGCGGCCATATCTGCCAACCTCTTGCACTCCTCCGGGCCGTACACCTTCTGCCCCGACGTCGTGAGCCCCCCCCTAAAAATTTTCTGGGGGTCTCTCCTCTCGGTGGACCAGGCCTCCATAGTCCTCTCCCAACCTTCGCTCTTCTGGCTCCACCACTCGTTATCCAACTGCTGCTTGGTCTCGTTGTGGTGGGTTTTTCTGTCAGAGTGGTGTGTGTAGATGAGTGGAAGGAATCAAGCGCAGGAACCAGGATGACTTCAACCGTCTTTAGTAATGTTCAAAAACACGTGAACAATGAGTCGCCAACCCAACCGGGTGGCGCAAACAATTACGCACAAAAACACAGTGCGTTTAAACAAGAAAAGCGCACGCAGTGCGAGCTCTCGGGTAACAACAACGAGAGATACAATAAACTTCTCAGAGGCAGGCTGACAATAAACAATCACGCATCCGTGACGTCCTCAGTTACACCGACTGAATAAAGAACAAAAACCCACAACCACAAGGTGAACACAGACATTTAAATATGGCTCCCAATCAGAGATAACGAGCCGACAGCTGACACTCGTTACCTCCGATTGGGAGTCACTGACCAAACATAGAACGCGAACACCTAGACACTACCCACAGTACACAACACACGGAAATCTACACACCCTGACTAAACACAAAAAGTCCTAGAACCAGAGTGTGACATCTACAAGTACAAAACTCTAAACTGATAACAATTATAATGCCCCCTATCTTATGTTCAGAACCTTGTGCATTCATTGGGGTTTCGCACATCTTCCACCCCTGAGTCATTCAAGTTTTCCGTGAAATACCATGAGAACATTTTGTTTAGTCACCAATACATCAGATAACGATAAGCTCACCATTTAGTCATTTTAACTACCATTTAATCCAATAGCAAAATATACAAGATACACATTTCAAAACGGTTCATTTTGAAGCACTGAATAGAGAGAATAGCAGATGGTACAGTGGCTTGCGAAAGTATTCACCCCCCTTGGCATTTTTCCTATTTTGTTGCCTTACGACCTGGAATTAAAATTGATTTTTGGGGGTTTGTATCATTTGATTTACACAACATGCCTACCACTTTGAAGATGCAAAATATTTTTTATTGTGAAACAAACAAGAAATAAGACAAAAAAACAGAACTTGAGCGTGCATAACTATTCACCCCCCCCCCCCCCCCCCCAAAGTCAATACTTTGTAGAGCCACCTTTTGCAGCAATTACAGCTGCAATCTCTTGGGGTATGTCTCTGTAAGCTTGGCACGTCTAGCCAATGGGTTTTTTGCCCATTCTTCAAGGCAAAACTGCTCCAGCTCCTTCAAGTTGGATGGGTTCCGCTGGTGTACAGCAATCTTTAAATCATACCACAGATTCTCAATTGGATTGAGGTCTGGACTTTGACTACGCCATTCCAAGACATTTAAATGTTTCCCCTTAAACCACTCGAGTGTTGCTTTAGCAGTATGCTTAGGGTCAATGTCCTGCTGGAAGGTGAACCTCTGTCCCAGTCTCAAATCTCTGGAAGACTGAAACAGGTTTCCCTTAAGAATTTCCCTGTATTTAGCGCCATCCATCATTCCTTCAATTCTGAACAGTTTCCCAGTCCCTGCCGATGAAAACATCCCCACAGCATGATGCTGCCACCACCATGCTTCACTGTGGGGATGGTGTTCTCGGGGTGATGAGAGGTGTTGGGTTTGCGCCAGATAAAGCGTTTTCCTTGATGGCCAAAAAGCTCAATTTTAGTCTCATCTGACCAGAGTACCTTCTTCCATATGTTTGGGGAGTCTCCAACATGGCTTTTGGCGAACACCAAACGTGTTTGCTTATTTTCTTCTTTAAGCAATGGCTTTTTTCTGGCCACTCGTCTGTAAAGCCCAGCTCTGTGGAGTGTACGGCTTACAGTGGTCCTATGGACAGATACTCCAATCTCCACTGTGGAGCTTTGCAGCTCCTTCAGGGTTATCTTTGGTCTCTTTGTTGCCTCTGTGATTAATGCCCTCCTTGCCTAGTCTGTGAGTTTTGGTGGGCGGTCCTCTCTTGACAGGTTTGTTGTGGTGCCATATTCTTTAAATCTTTTAATAATGGATTTAATGGTGCTCCGTGGGATGTTCAAAGTTTCTGATATTTTTTTATAACCCGATCTGTACTTCTCCACAACTTTGTCCCTGACCTGTTTGGAGAGCTCCTTGGTCTTCATGGTGCCGCATTGTATATATACTGAGATCATGTGACACTTAGATTGCACACAGGTGGACTTCTTTATTTAACTAATTATGCGACTTCTGAAGGTAATTGGTTGCACCAGATCTTATTTAGGGGCTTCATAGCAAAGGGGGTGAATACATATGCACGCACCACTTTTCCGTTATTTATTTTTTAGAATTATTTGAAACAAGTAATTTTTTTCATTTCACTTCACCAATTTGGACTATTTTGTGTATGTCCATTACATGAAATCCAAATAAAAATCCATTGAAATTACAGGTTGTAATGCAACAAAATAGGACAAACACCAAGGGGGATGAATACTTTTGCAAGGCACTGTACATAGTATTTACAGCCACATGCAGAGGTCTCATGCCCATAGGGGGCACAGGGGCACATGACCCCTCAGATTTGTCCTGTAATACTACTAGCCATTCAGCAGTTTTATGAAGTTGGCGTTAGCTAGCCCAGATAGGTTCCCAATCTCCCAAACTCATAACTAGCTACCAAGAAGCCATTTCAGGCTATCACTCAAGTTAGAGTAGCTAGCTTGTCTATCTCTCTTAGCTGGTATGTGTACTGGCAAGGTTGGTAAACTTTAGAAAAGTAAGCAATTACTAAATGTACTGAATAAGACTCACATTCCTTTTGAACTTTTACCCAGGTTTTAGCAGCAATGCAGAGAAGCATATTTAACTTCTTTTTTTAAGAACCCCCAGTCAGGAGGGTACAGACAGCTCAAGAGGTATGCTTAGATATACAGAAATATAGAATTAAGCATAATGATTATGGATCTAGATTGCAGGAAAAAGCTGTTTCATGAGTTTGGAAAATGCCAAATTATCCAATTTACGGATAAGGGGGGCCTAGCCCCCCTCCGGACCACCCACCAGCCATCCTCACGTACTTTGTGCCCTCTCATATTTATGGGGTGCATGATGCCCCTGGACACATCCATATATGATTTGGTTTTCCTTTCCAAGATAAATTCATGTCAAATTGATAGATTTATGAGGTAAAAATATAGGAGTGTTCAGTAGTTATCAAACTACAGTATATATGTTAACTAGGCACTACATCATTTTTAGTGACAGTTAATTGTATTGATAACAAATGACAAACCAAAAAAGAACCATTGCGCTCTCTCAGAAGCTTGGCTAGTGCGTAAAACCCGCAAATTCAGACAAACAAAGAAGTCTAATGGGTTCGCACTAAAAAAGATGTTACATAAAGCTTACTTCATTATTCTATTTATATTTTAAATTTTCACTGCATCAGGGATAGTGTACACAGACGTTTCGGCTTTACAGCCTTTTGCAGTGTGTAGGTCCAATTTTACTTAATTCAAAACAGCATTTGTAAAGAACAACAGATGAGCAGCAGGTGCTTCCAATAAGGGTTGCCACTCATCTGTCAATCAGGGATGTGGCTTTTCTGGTCTACCTGTATACAAATTAGTCACAAAGAGATACAGAATTATAGGGTATGGGAGCGGGCACAAAGGGCAACTCACAAATCAATCGCCTCAGGTGTCCGCTCACCTAAATACATCACGTCAATTCATGAGTGTCACGATCGTCATAATGAACGGACCAAGGCGCAGCGTGATACGAGTACATACTTTTATTTTAGTACTTTAAATACACAAAACAACAAAACGATACGTGAAGTCCTCGGTTATACAATACAAACCAACACGGAACAAGATCCCACAAAAGACAAGTGCACAAAAGGCTGCCTAAGTATGGTTCCCAATCAGAGACAACTAGCAACAGCTGATTCTCGTTGCCTCTGATTGAGAACCACCCCGGCCAACATAGAAACACAATGAACTAGAAACAGAACATAGAACACAAAACATAGACCCTACACACCCTGGCTCAACATATAAGAGTCCCCAGAGCCAGGGCGTGACAGTACCCCCCCCCAAAGGCGCGGACTGCGACCGCGCCAACTAAACCCAACAGGGGAGGGGCCGGGTGCGAGGGGCAGGAACAGGCTGGGCAGGGCTGGCGATGCGCATCACAGGCTTGGTGCGAGGGACAGGAACAGGCCGGACCGTACTGGGAACACACACCACTGGCCTTGTGTGGGTATCAGGAACGGGCCAGACCGGACTGGTAACACACCTCAGTACCTCTCGCCGTGCCTCTACACTCTCCTTCCCTCTACTGACCAATAGCCTCCGTAACCTGGTGGCCTTCTCTCCTCATCCACAAACTCGCCCTTTATCTGCCTCCAGCAGCCCCGTCGTCCATGCCGTGTGCCCCCCCAAAAAAAATTATTGGGGGTGCCTCTCGCCTGTCCGACGACAGCCCGGTTGGCGCCGCTTCTCCTCTCCTGCCTGGGTCTCCCCCTTCATTGCCCTCCGGTAACGGACGGCCTCCTCCTCCGTGATCTGCCCCCAACCGAGGAGGACATCCACTAACGTTACCTCCGGCGTTTGCTCCTGGACACGCTGCTTGGTCCTGTATTGGTGGGATCTTCTGTCACAATCGTCATAATGAACGGACCAAGGCGCAGCGTGATACGAGTACATACTTTTATTTTAGTACTTTAAATACACAAAACAACAAAACGATACGTGAAGTCCTCAGTTATACAATACAAACCAACACGGAACAAGATCCCACAAAAGACAAGTGCACAAAAGGCTGCCTAAGTATGGTTCCCAATCAGAGACAACTAGCAACAGCTGATTCTCGTTGCCTCTGATTGAGAACCACCCCGGCCAACATAGAAACACAATGAACTAGAAACAGAACATAGAACACAAAACATAGACCCTACACACCCTGGCTCAACATATAAGAGTCCCCAGAGCCAGGGCGTGACAGTACCCCCCCCCCAAAGGCGCGGACTGCGACCGCGCCAACTAAACCCAACAGGGGAGGGGCCGGGTGCGAGGGGCAGGAACAGGCTGGGCAGGGCTGGCGATGCGCATCACAGGCTTGGTGCGAGGGACAGGAACAGGCCGGACCGTACTGGGAACACACACCACTGGCCTTGTGTGGGGATCAGGAACGGGCCAGACCGGACTGGTAACACACCTCAGTACCTCTCGCCGTGCCTCTACACTCTCCTTCCCTCTACTGACCAATAGCCTCCGTAACCTGGTGGCCTTCTCTCCTCGTCCACAAACTCGCCCTTTATCTGCCTCCAGCAGCCCCGTCGTCCATGCCGTGTGCCCCCCCCAAAAAAATTATTGGGGGTGCCTCTCGCCTGTCCGACGACAGCCCGGTTGGCGCCGCTTCTCCTCTCCTGCCTGGGTCTCCCCCTTCATTGCCCTCCGGTAACGGACGGCCTCCTCCTCCGTGATCTGCCCCCAACCGAGGAGGACATCCACTAACGTTACCTCCGGCGTTTGCTCCTGGACACGCTGCTTGGTCCTGTATTGGTGGGATCTTCTGTCACAATCGTCATAATGAACGGACCAAGGCGCAGCGTGATACGAGTACATACTTTTATTTTAGTACTTTAAATACACAAAACAACAAAACGATACGTGAAGTCCTCAGTTATACAATACAAACCAACACGGAACAAGATCCCACAAAAGACAAGTGCACAAAAGGCTGCCTAAGTATGGTTCCCAATCAGAGACAACAAGCAACAGCTGATTCTCGTTGCCTCTGATTGAGAACCACCCCGGCCAACATAGAAACACAATGAACTAGAAACAGAACATAGAACACAAAACATAGACCCTACACACCCTGGCTCAACATATAAGAGTCCCCAGAGCCAGGGCGTGACAATGAGATAGCCCACCACAAAGGACATCAGGCAAAGCCGTTCATAAATATGTGGGCCCAACTCATAAAATATATGCAAAATCTGATATGGACAGTGTTCTTGTATAACAGTCTAAATGTGGCTTATAGGAAGGAGGTGAAATCTAATTATTCGTTTAGACCGTGTGGAGATACAACATTTAATTTATAAATCCACATGGCTTCTCTTTGGAGTAATTTGTTGTCATAGTCACCTCTACGTGGTTCTCCAAGACGTACTTTCAAGGCGTGGGATGTTTTTCAAATATAAATCTTATTACAAGACCACTGTAACATATAAACAACTCCTTTAGTAGTGCAAGTTAAACATTACTTTATCACATAGGTCCTAGAAGTTTGAGGGGCATGCAAAGTTAGAACATTTCCTTATGGTGCTACAAGAGGTACATGATCTACAGGAGAAGCATCCTTTATGAAGGCCTCTTTACTCTCTCTGACCACATCTGATTTAACCAATACGTTTGATAGATTTCTTGATAGTTTATAAGTAAATAAAGGTGGATTCTGGAAGGCAGAATATTAAAGAGGAGTCTGATGATAATATGTGCCAATTATCATCATGAAGTTGCTACAAATGACAAACTCCAGGGCAGCTGTTATGGCCCCTTACCTTTTTCTATTTTCACTAATGACCTGCCAATGGCACTGAGTCTGTGTCACGATCGTCTTGGAAAGGAGTAGACCAAAGCGCAGCGTGTTGCACGAACATAATGCTTTATTTAATTAAAGCGAACAACAAAACAAATAACGATTCGTGAAGTCCACAGTGACAATGACTGACTAGGAACAAAAACCCACAACACTAAGGTGAACACTGACAGTTTAAATATGGCTCCCAATCAGAGATAACGAGCCGACAGCTGACACTCGTTACCACTGATTGGGAGTCACACGACCAAACAAGGAAACACAACCAAAACCAAACCAAACACAACAAAACGAACACACCCTGGCTCAACATACAAAGTCCCGGAGCCAGAGCGTGACAGTACCCCCCCCTAAAGGCGCGGACTGCGACCGCGCCTCAAAAACCCCAAACAGGGGAGGGCTGGGTGGGCATTACTCCTCGGAGGCGGCTCCGGCTCCGGGCTTGACCACCACCCTTCTTCAATCCCCCCGTAGCGCCCCCGGTCCGATCTGACCCAGCTGGTAGGATCTGGACTGACGACGCGCACCCCTGGCTTGGCGAGTGAGGCAGGAACGGACCGGACCTGGCCGACGATACGCACCCTAGGCTTGATGCGTGGATTCGGAACGGGCCTCACCAGGCTGACGACTCGCCTCCCTGGCTTGGTGCGAGTAGCAGGGACGAGCTGAACCAGGCTGACGACTCGCACCCTTGGCTTGGTGCGAGTAGCAGGAACGGGCTGAACCAGGCTGACGACTCGCACCCTTGGCTTGGTGCGAGTAGCAGGAACGGGCTGGACCAGGCCGACGACTCGTACCCCTGGCTTGGTGCGAGTAGCAGGAACGGGCTGAACCAGGCTGACGACTCGCACCCTTGGCTTGGTGCGAGTAGCAGGAACAGGCTGGATCCGGCTGACGACTCGCACCCTTGGCTTGGTGCGAGTAGCAGGAACGGGCTGGACCAGGCCGACGACTCGTACCCCTGGCTTGGTGCGAGTAGCAGGAACGGGCTGAACCAGGCTGACGACGCACACCGTAGTTTCTGTGCGTGGAGCAGGAACAGGCTGGACCAGGTTGACGACGCACACCGTAGGCTTTGTGCGTAGAGCAGGAACAGGCCGGGCTGGGCTGACGACGCACACCGTAGGTTTTGTGCGTAGAGCAGGAACCGGCCGGGCTGGGCTGGCGACGCACACCGTAGGTTTTGTGCGTGGAGCAGGAACAGGCCGGGCTGGGCTGGCGACGCACACCGTAGGCTTTGTGCGTAGAGCAGGAACAGGCCGGGCTGGGCTGGCGACGCACACCGTAGGTTTTGTGCGTGGAGCAGGAACAGGCCGGGCTGGGCTGGCGACGCACACCGTAGGTTTTGTGCGTGGAGCAGGAACAGGCCGGGCTGGGCTGGCGACGCACCCCGTAGGTTTTGTGCGTGGAGCAGGAACAGGCCGGGCTGGGCTGGCGACGCACACCGTAGGTTTTGTGCGTGGAGCAGGAACAGGCCGGGCTGGGCTGGCGACGCACACCGTAGGTTTTGTGCGTGGAGCAGGAACAGGCCGGGCTGGGCTGGCGATGCACACCGTAGGCTTGATGCGAGAAGCAGGAACAGGCCGGGCTGGGCTGGCGACGTACACCGTAGGCTTAGTACGTGGAGCAGGAACCGGCCGGGCTGGACTGGCGACGCACACCGTGGGCTTGGTGCGTGGAGTAGGAACAGGCCGGTCCGTACTGGGAACACACACCACTGGCCTTAACCGGGGATCAGGAACGGGCCGGACCGGACTGGTAACACACCTCAGTCTCTCACGCCGTGCCTCAACTACTTCCCTCCCTCTACTCGCCAATGGCTCCCGTAATCCGGTAGCCTTCTCTCCACGTCTCCCTGTGGCAGCCTCCTGCTGCCCAGCCGCCCAAGCCATGTGCCCCCCCCCAAAAACTTTTTGGGGTTGCCTCTCGTCCTTCCGACGATGGCCCTGCTGACGCCGTTGCTCCTCTCTCAGTCGCCTCTCCACTGTTTTACTCCATGGCCGGCGATCCATCCCATCCAGGATCTCCTCCCAAGTCCAAGACCCTTTTCCATCCAAAATCTCCTCCCATGTCCAGACCCTTGGCTCCTGGACACGCTGCTTGGTCCTGGTACGGTGGGTTTTTCTGTCACGATCGTCTTGGAAAGGAGTAGACCAAAGCGCAGCGTGTTGCACGAACATAATGCTTTATTTAATTAAAGCGAACAACAAAACAAATAACGATTCGTGAAGTCCACAGTGACAATGACTGACTAGGAACAAAAACCCACAACACTAAGGTGAACACTGACAGTTTAAATATGGCTCCCAATCAGAGATAACGAGCCGACAGCTGACACTCGTTACCACTGATTGGGAGTCACACGACCAAACAAGGAAACACAACCAAAACCAAACCAAACACAACAAAACGAACACACCCTGGCTCAACATACAAAGTCCCGGAGCCAGAGCGTGACAGTCTGTGTGTCCATGTACACTACCGGTCAAAAGTTTTAGAACACCTACTCATTCAAGGGTTTCTACATTGTAGAATAATAGTGTAGACATCAAAACTATGAAATAACACATGGAATCATGTAGTAACCCAAAAAGTGTTAAAGAAATCAAAATATATTTGAGATTCAAATAGCCACCCTTTGCCTTGATGACAGTTTTGCACACACTAAGCATTCTTTCAACCAGCTTCATGAGGTAGTCACCTGGAATGCATTTCAAAATCAACAACTGAGCCAATCAGTTGTGTTGTGACAAGGTACAGAAGATAGCCCTATTTGGTAAACATTTTACATTTTACATTTTAGTCATTTAGCAGACGCTCTTATCCAGAGCGACTTACAGGAGCAATTAGGGTTAAGTGCCTTGCTCAAGGGCACATTTACGTCATTTAGCAGACGCTCTTATCCAGAGCGACTTACAAATTGGTGCATTCACCCTATAGCCAGTGGGATAACCACTTTACAATTTATTTATTTATTTATTATTATTTTTTTGAGTGGGGGGGGGGGGGGGTAGAAGGATAACTTTATCCTATCCCAGGTATTCCTTAAAGAGGTGGGGTTTCAAATGTCTCCGGAAGGTGGTGAGTGACTCCGCTGTCCTGGCGTCGTGAGGGAGCTTGTTCCACCATTGGGGTGCCAGAGCAGCGAACAGTTTTGACTGGGCTGAGCGGGAACTATGCTTCCGCAGAGGAAGGGGAGCCAGCAGGC
Source organism: Coregonus lavaretus (assembly GCF_964263955.1). NCBI lineage: Eukaryota > Metazoa > Chordata > Actinopteri > Salmoniformes > Salmonidae > Coregonus > Coregonus lavaretus. The sequence goes on along the minus strand of NC_139990.1, from coordinate 47,716,084 downwards.
CAGAGGTGGATGAACGCAATGCCCTCGTTTGGGTGTAGCGACTGATCAGAGGCTGAAGGTACGGAGGTGCCGTTCCCCTCACTGCTCCATAGGCAAGCACCATGGTCTTGTAACGGATGCGAGCTTCAACTGGAAGCCAGTGGAGTGTGCGGAGGAGGGGGGTGACGTGAGAGAACTTGGGGAGGTTGAACACCAGACGGGCTGCGGCATTCTGGATGAGTTGTAGGGGTTTAATGGCACAGGCAGGGAGGCCAGCCAACAGCGAGTTGCAGTAATCCAGACGGGAGATGACAAGTGCCTGGATTAGGACCTGTGCTGCTTCCTGTGTAAGGCAGGGTCGTACTCTCCGAATGTTGTAGAGCATGAACCTGCAGGATCGGGTCACCGCCACAATGTTAGCGGAGAACGACAGGGTGTTGTCCAGGGTCACGCCAAGGCTCTTCGCACTCTGGGAGGAGGACACAACGGAGTTGTCAACCGTGATGGCGAGATCATGGAACGGGCAGTCCTTCCCCGGGAGGAAGAGCAGCTCCGTCTTGCCAGGGTTCAGCTTGAGGTGGTGATCCGTCATCCATACTGATATGTCTGCCAGACATGCAGAGATGCGATTCGCCACCTGGTTATCAGAAGGGGGAAAGGAGAAGATTAGTTGTGTATCGTCAGCGTAGCAATGATAGGAGAGGCCATGTGAGGATATGACAGAGCCAAGTGACTTGGTGTATAGGGAGAATAGGAGAGGGCCTAGAACTGAGCCCTGGGGGACACCAGTGGTGAGAGCACGTGGTGCGGAGACAGCTTCTCGCCACGCCACTTGGTAGGAGCGACCGGTCAGGTAGGACGCAATCCAGGAGTGAGCCGCGCCGGAGATGCCCAGCTCGGAGAGGGTGGAGAGGAGGATCTGATGGTTCACAGTATCAAAGGCAGCAGACAGGTCTAGAAGGACAAGAGCAGAGGAGAGAGAGTTAGCTTTAGCAGTGCGGAGAGCCTCCGTGACACAGAGAAGAGCAGTCTCAGTTGAATGACCAGTCCTGAAACCTGACTGGTTTGGATCAAGAAGGTCATTCTGAGAGAGATAGCAAGAGAGTTGGCTAAAGACGGCACGCTCAATAGTTTTGGAAAGAAAAGAAAGAAGGGATACTGGTCTGTAGTTGTTGACATCAGTGGGATCGAGTGTTGGTTTTTTGAGAAGGGGTGCAACTCTCGCTCTCTTGAAGACGGAAGGGACATAGCCAGCGGTCAAGGATGAGTTGATCAGCGAGGTGAGGTAGGGGAGAAGGTCACCGGAGATGGTCTGGAGAAGAGAGGAGGGGATGGGGTCAAGCGGGCAGGTTGTTGGGCGGCCTGCAGTCACAAGTCGCAGGATTTTATCTGGAGAGAGAGGGGAGAAAGAAGTCAAAGCATAGGGTAGGGCAGTGTGAGTAGGACCAGCAGTGTCATTAGACTTAACAAATGAGGATCGGATGTCGTCAACCTTCTTTTCAAAGTGGTTGACGAAGTCATCCACAGAGAGAGAGGAGGGGGGGGGGGGGGGGGGGGGGATTCAGCAGGGAGGAGAATGTGGCAAAGAGCTTCCTAGGGTTAGAGGCAGATGCTTGGAATTTAGAGTGGTAGAAAGTGGCCTTAGCAGCAGAAACAGATGAAGAAAATGTGGAGAGGAGGGAGTGAAAAGATGCCAGGTCGGCAGGGAGTTTAGTTTTCTTCCATTTCCGCTCCGCTGCCCGGAGCTCTGTTCTGTGAGCTCGCAATGAGTCATCAAGCCACGGAGCTGGAGGGGAGGACCGAGCCGGCCGGGAGGATAGGGGACACAGAGAGTCAAAGGATGCAGAAAGGGAGGAGAGGAGGGTTGAGGAGGCAGAATCAGGAGATTGGAGGGAGAAGGATTGAGCAGAGGGAAGAGATGATAGGATGGAAGAGGAGAGAGTAGTGGGAGAGAGAGAGCGAAGGTTGCGGCGGCGCATTACCATCTGTGTAGGGGCAGAGTGAGTAGTGTTGGAGGAGAGCGAGAGAGAAAAGGAAACAAAGTAGTGGTCGGAGACATGGAGGGGAGTTGCAGTGAGATTAGTAGAAGAGCAGCATCTAGTAAAGATGAGGTCAAGCGTATTGCCTGCCTTGTGAGTAGGGGGGGACGGTGAGAGGGTGAGGTCAAAAGAGGAGAGGAGTGGAAAGAAGGAGGCAGAGAGAAATGAGTCAAATGTAGACGTAGGGAGGTTGAAATCCCCCAAAACTGTGAGGGGTGAGCCATCCTCAGGAAAGGAACTCATCAAGGCGTCAAGCTCATTGATGAACTCTCCAAGGGAACCTGGAGGGCGATAGATGACAAGGATATTAAGCTTAAATGGGCTAGTGACTGTGACAGCATGGAATTCAAATGAGGAGATAGACAGATGGGTTAGGGGAAAAATTGAGAATGTCCACTTGGGAGAGATGAGGATTCCTGTGCCACCACCCCTCTGACCAGATGCTCTCGGGGTATGCGAGAACACATGGTCAGACGAGGAGAGAGCAGTAGGAGTAGCAGTGTTTTCAGTGGTAATCCATGTTTCCGTCAGCGCCAGGAAGTCGAGGGACTGGAGGTTAGCATAGGCTGGGATGAAGTCAGCTTTGTTGGCAGCAGAACGGCAGTTCCAGAGGCTGCCTGAGACCTGGAACTCCAGGTGTGGGGTGCGTGCAGGGACCACCAGGTTAGAGAGGCAGCAGCCACGCGGTGTGAGGCGTTTGTGTAGCCTGTGCGGAGAGGAGAGAACAGGGATAGGCAGAGGCATAGTTGACAGGCTGTAGCAAATGGCTACAATAATGCAGAGGAGATCGGAATGAAATGAACTAAACATCTGGGAAAGGAGAGAATAGGGCCTCCCTCAGCAAAACTTCCACCTCAGAAACTATAATTGTTTCACTGAACCACCCGAACAAAAACTCTCCCAACTTCCACTTTTAGAAATTAGAATTGTTGTGAACTACAGCGGTTCAAAATGTCAAGGAATAGACTCAACTTACTTTATTCAGCTAGCTAACTATGACACCATAGCTAACTAGCATGCTAGCATCCAATAACACACAGTTTAGCACCAATACTTGGTTACAACAAACTACCAATAGTGTGTTAACACACTAAACAGATAATTCGTGTCCGTGTCTAGTTCCTTTCATAACGCAGCAATAATTAAACGTTGGCTAGCTAGCACAAATATATTGTATTTGGCTGCTACAGTACAGTTAGCTGGTCGTGTTGGCTAGCTAGCAATGGCTACTGTGTTGACTTTGTTTGAAAAACGGCTAGCTAGCTAGCTTCGTGCTACACCCGGCACCGCCGAAAACAATGCTAACCTACAATAACTACCCACAACAGCCCACGATGCCTAACTATGACACCATAGCTAACTAGCATGCTAGCATCCAATAACACACAGTTTAGCACCAATACTTGGTTACAACAAACTACCAATAGTGTGTTAACACACTAAACAGATAATTCGTGTCCGTGTCTAGTTCCTTTCATAACGCAGCAATAATTAAACGTTGGCTAGCTAGCACAAATATATTGTATTTGGCTGCTACAGTACAGTTAGCTGGTCGTGTTGGCTAGCTAGCAATGGCTACTGTGTTGACTTTGTTTGAAAAACGGCTAGCTAGCTAGCTTCGTGCTACACCCGGCACCGCCGAAAACAATGCTAACCTACAATAACTACCCACAACAGCCCACGATGCCTAACTATGACGCCATAGCTAACTAGCATGCTAGCATCCAATAACACACAGTTTAGCACCAATACTTGGTTACAACAAACTACCAATAGTGTGTTAACACACTAAACAGATAATTCGTGTCCGTGTCTAGTTCCTTTCATAACGCAGCAAAAATTTAACGTTGGCTAGCTAGCACAAATATATTGTATTTAGCTACTACAGTACAGTTAGCTGGTCGTGTTGGCTAGCTAGCAATGGCTACTGTGTTGACTTTGTTTGAAAAACGGCTAGCTAGCTAGCTTCGTGCTGCGGGCCTACCTACAATACCTAACTACAATCTAAATACATAATTAAGCCTTACTCGACGAAGCCCAAGCTATGTATAAAGCCAAACTTACCCGACGCCAGCTGATATTTGTCTTCTGCAATCAGTAGGTGTAATTAAGTACAGTAGCTACTAACTACCTAACGTTGATGGCTCAGATAATGAGGTTAGAAAAACGGCTGAATGGTAGGTAGCTGGCTGGCTTAATTACAGGTACTCTTAAGCGTGAAATAACATTGGAAACAACTCTCCACCGTTGCTAAACGTTACCAGTAGCTACCCGCTAGATAGCTAGCTAGCCTCGTGCTTCGCCGGGCTCCGCCGTAAACAATACTTACCTACAATAATTACCTACAGAAACCTACAATAACTACCTAAATAACTACCTAAATAAACTACCTACAATACCTAACTACAACTACCTACCTACAATCTAAATACATGGTTTAAGCTTTACTCAACACCATATAAGAAGCCAAGCTTACCTCCTGCTAGAGAAAACACAACCTCTCCCGACCACTGCTACTCCCCAAAAAAGTAGAAGTAAAAGACCAAGTCCATATTATGGCAAGAACAGCTCAAATAAGCAAAGAGAAACGACAATCCATCATTACTTTAAGACATGAAGGTCAGTCAATACGGAACATTTCTTCAAGTGCAGTCGCAAAAACCATCAAGCGCTATGATGAAACTGGCTCTCATGAGGACCGCCACAGGAATGGAAGACCCAGAGTTACCTTTGCTGCAGAGAATAAGTTCATTAGAGTTACCAGCCTCAGAAATTGCAGTCCAAATAAATGCTTCACAGAGTTCAAGTAACAGACACATCTCAACATCAACTGTTCAGAGGAGACTGCGTGAATCAGGCCTTCATGGTCAAATTGTTGCAAAGAAACCACTACTAAAGAACATCAATAAGAAGAAGAGACTTGCTTGGACCAAGAAACAAGAGCAATGGACATTAGACCAATTTGTCCTTTGGTCTGGAGTCCAAATTGGAGATTTATGGATCCAACCGACGTGTCTTTGTGAGACGCGGTGTGGGTGAACGGATGATCTCTGCATGTGTATTTCCCACCGTAAAGCATGGAGGAGGAGGTGTTATGGTGTGGGGGTGCTTTGCTGGTGATACTGTCTGTGATTTATTTAGAATTCAAGGCACACTTAACCAGCATGGTTACCACAGCATTCTGCAGCGATACGCCATCTCATCTGGTTTGGGCTTAGTGGGACTATCTTTTGTTTTTCAACAGGACAATGACCCAACACACATCCAGGCTGTTTAAGGGCTATTTTACCAAGAAGGAGAGGGATGGAGTGCTGCATTAGATGACCTGGCCTCCACAATCCCCGACCTCAACCAAATTGAGATGGTTTGGGATGAGTTGGACTGCAGAGTGAAGGAAAAGCAGCCAACAAGTGCTCAGCATATGTGGGAACTCCTTCAAGACTGTTGGAAAAGCATTCCAGGTGAACCTGGTTGAGAGAATGCCAAGAGTGTGCAAAGTTGTCATCAAGGCAAAGGGTGGCTATTTGAACAATCTCAAATATAAAATATATTTTGATTTGTTTAACACTTTTTTGGTTACTACATGATTCCATGTGTGATATTTCATAGTTTTGATGTCTTCACTATTATTCTACAATGTACAAAATAGTCAAAATAAAGAAAAACACTTGAATGAGTAGGTGTTCTAAAACTTTTGACCGGTAGTGTATGCTGATGACTCAACATTATACACATCAGCTACCACAGCAAGTTAAATCAATGCAACACTTAACAACGAGCTGCAGTCAGTTTTAAAATGGGTGGCAAGTAATAAGCTAGTCCTAAATATTTCTAAAAATAAAAGCATTGCATTTGGGACAAAGTATTCTCTAAACCCTAAACCTCAACTAAATATTGTAATGAATAATGTGGAAATTGAGCAAGTTGAGGAGACTAAACTGCTTGGTGAAACCCTGGATTGTAAACTGTCATGGTCAAAACATACTGATGCAATGGAAGCTAAGATTGGGAGATGTCTGTCCGTAATAAAGCGTTGCTCTGATTTCTTGACATCACTATCAACAAAACAAGTCCTACATGCCCTAGTTTTGTCGCACCTGGTCAACAGCCTAGTCATGGTCAAGTGCCACAAAGAGGGACAGCAGCACAGCTGGCCCTTAATAAATGTATATGGAGAGCTAACATCAATAACATGCATGTCAATCTCTCCTGGCTCAAAGTAGAGGAGAGATTGATTGCATCACTACTTGTCTTTGTGAGAGGTATTGACATGTTTAAAGCAATGAGCTGTCTGTTATAATGACTAGCAAACAGCTCAGACACCCATACTTATCCCACAAGACATGCCACCAGGGGTCTCTTCACAGTCCCCAAGTCCAGAACATACTCTGGGAAACACACAGTCCTACATAGAGTCATGACTACATGGAACTCTCTTCCACATCAATTAACTCAAGCGAGCAGTATAAAAAACAGATAAAACAACACTTTTATGAAACAACGTGGACTGTGATGAGACACACACAGGCACACGCATACGCACACACACGTTAACACACAGACTCTACACACGTACATTGTAATGTTGTAATATTGTTGTATTGTGGTATTATACATTTTGTATTGTAGAAATGTAGTGGTGGAGTAGTTGTGTAATAATGTGTTGTATGATATACTGTTTTTTTTTTTTGTTGTGATGTAATTGCCTTAATCTTGTTTGGACCCCAGGAAGAGTAGCTGCTGCCTTGGCAGAAGCTAATGGGGATCCTTAATAAATACTTATACAAAATACAAGAAAATCATTTCAAAAGTAAAGGTAATATTGCTTTGTGGAAGGCAGATACTTAGATTGAATATGTATGCAAATTGAAATAGTGATTTGGTGCAGTGAACAAGAAACTTTGTGAATTTGTTTGTTGTACTAAAACAATTGAAAATGTGCTTAGAGTTTTGAAACATGAGCCATTTTGATGATCTGTTTAGATTATTGTGCTTAGAGTTGTGAAAATTGACCACATACTTGTGGAAATTGCACTAAAGTGTGTGTGTGTGTGTGTGTGTGTGTCTGTGTGTGTGTGTGCATGTGTGTGTGTGTTGGCTCATTCATCATCTCTCCCCTGTAACTATTCCCCAGGTTGAACGTGCTCTTAGTCAACTTACCTGGTAAAATAAGGGTAAAATAAATACAATAAAAGGTGTGTGTGTGCGTGTTTGTGTGCGTGAGTGCTTGCGTGTGTGTGATTTCACAGCAAGGTTCAATCCCAGACCTGGACATTCTTTGAGCAGTTCCCATGGTAACTCTCCGCCCACCCACCACCATGTTCCTACTGGGTCTCCATCTCACCTGTGTTCTAGTGTCTGTATCTGACTTATAGAGCGGAGATAACATTCCAGGTGGTTCTGTTGCTGTATATCCTCCCAGCATGCAAGCACTTTATCCCTGAGAGAGAAAGAGAGAGAGGAAGCGAGAGAGAGAGAGAGAGAGAGAGACAGAGAGAGAGAGAGAGAGAGAGAGAGAGAGAGAGAGAGAGAGAGAGAGAGAGAGAGAGAGAGAGAGAGAGAGAGAGAGAGAGAGAGAGAGGGCAGAGAGAGGGGCAGAGAGAGAGAGAGAGAGAGAGAGAGAGAGAGAGAGAGAGAGAGAGAGAGAGAGAGAGAGAGAGAAATTAGCCTGAAAAGAGAGCAACGATAAATACCAATTAACTTGTAAATTACAATATAGATAGCAGGTCTTGGATACTCAACATTGCGTGAACAAATGGACACAAAGGTTTTCTCCCTTACCCTTATTACTGTCTGTGGGATCTCAATGGTAGCCGTTTCTACTGGTTTACAGCCCTCTTTGCGCTTAAGTGGTCAATTAATGGGACGAGTTGTTCACTGAGCTCGTTTTGGGTCAGTGAATCAGGATGAAAACCAGTTGGGATGTTTTTTCTCTTTGAGCCTGGAGTTGCCTACCACCTTAGGACTAATGCGGGCATTTTCCTAATTCAAGAAATGCCTGCAGCCACAATCCAATCACATGCACTGTTGACACCGATATGTATACAGCTATCATGCTGGGAGGACTATTTTGGAATATGTTCCAGGACTCATCCGATGGCATTGAGGAGTATACCACATCAGTCACCGGCTTCATCAATAAGTGCATCGATGACGTTGTCCCCACAGTGACCGTACGTACATACCCCAACCAGAAGCCATGGATGACAGGCAACATCCGCACTGAGCTAAAGGGTAGATCTTTCAAGGAACGGGACTCTAACCCGGACGCTTATAAGAAATCCCGCTATGCCCTCAGAGTAACCATCAAACATGCAAAGGGTAAATACAGGACTAAGATTGAATCCTATTACACCGGCTAAGGACCCTGGGACTAAACACCTCCCTCTGCAACTGGATCCTGGACTTCCTGACGGGCCGCCCCCAGGTGGTAAGGGTAGACAACAACACATCTGCCACGCTGATCCTCAACATGGGGGCCCCTCAGGGGTGATTGCTTAGTCCCCTCCTGTACTCCCTGTTCACCCATGACTGCGTGACCAAGCACGACTCCAACACCATAATTAAGTTTGCCAATGACACAGCGGGGGTAGGCCTGATCATTGACAACGATGAGACAGCCTATAGGGAGGAGGTCAGAGACCTGGCAGTGTGGTGCCAGGTTAACAACCTCTCCCTCAACTTGATCAAGGCAAAGGAGATAATCGTGGACTACAGGAAAAGGAGGGCCGAGCACGCCCCCATTCTCATCGATGGGGCTGTAGTGGAGCAGGTTGAGAGCTTCAAGTTCCTTGGTGTCCACATCACCAACAAACTATCACGGTCCAAACACACCAAGACAGTCGTTAAGAGGGCACGACAACACCTATTCCCCCTCAGGAGACTGAAAAGATTTGGTATGGGTCCTCAGATCCTCAAAAAGTTCTACAGCTGCACCATCGAGAGCATCCTGACTGGTTGCATCACAGCCTGGTATGCCAACTGCTCGGCCTCCGATCTCAAGGCGCTACAGAGGGTAGTGCGTACGGCCCAGTACATCACTGGGGCCAAGCTTCCTGCCATCCAGGACCTCTATACCAGGCGGTGTCAGAGGAAGGCCCTAAAAACTGCCAAAGACTCGAGCCACCCTAGTCACAGACAGTTCTCTTTGCTACCGCACGGCAAGCGGTACCGGAGCGCCAAGTCTAGGTCCAAAAGGCTTCTTAACAGCTTCTACCCCCAAGCCATAAGACTGCTGAACAGCTAATCAAATAGCTACCCATACTTTTTGCATTGTTTTTACGGTGCTGCTACTCGCTGTTTATTATCTATGCATAGTCACTTTACCCCTACCTCAATTACCTCGACTAACCCGTACCCCCGCACATTGACTCGGTACCGGTACCCCCTGTATATAGCCTCGTTATTGTTATTTTATTGTTGCTCTTTTATTTTTTACTTTAGCTTATTTAGTAAATATTTTTCTTAGCTCTTATTTCTCTTAAAACTGCATTGTTGGTTAAGGGCTTGCAAGTAAACATTTCACGGTAAGGTCTACACCTGTTGCATTCAGCGCGTGTGACAAATACAATTTGATTTGATTTGAATTGATTTAGCCACATCAATGCACCTCACCTCGCTAGTATTTGTCGTGCCTGTTTAGTGTCGCTTAGGATTGTCAGCGTCCAGAAGGCAGGCCAACCTCTTGTACCCTTTCCATCCTATCTGCCATCTGTGTCTATGGATGGCACATTCTCTTGGTCGGACTCTGACCTGTCATTAGCAGGGAGAATTGTAATGCCGATCCATCACGACGCATGATCCCTTAGCCCTCTGAAGCTGGCAAGCCACAATCGAAACATCCGATAGGTGCAGCCGGACGACTAGGCTACAGAGTGTCACTGTTGGACCAGATCGACCATGGCGTCGTAGCACAGTTCTTGGCACAGTAGAACAAGAAGTGGTGCCAGTAGTTTGCATAACTCTGCTGAATTAACATCTGTTTGAATAATGCATGCAAATGAGCAGTAGAGTCAGGATGTGTAAGCAGTAGAGTAGAAAGGGATGTTGGGGAGGGGGATGTTAAGCAGAGTTTGTGATGTATGTACGCTCAAATGAACTAACTCTAATGATGAAAAACAGTGGTGTAAAGCACTTAAGTAAAAATACTTTAAAGTACTACTTAAGTAGTTTTTTGGGGTATCTGTACTTTACAATTTCTATTTTCGACAACTTTCACTTTTACTCCACTAAATTCCTAAATGAAAAGAATGTACTTTTTACTCCATACATTTACCCTGACACCCAAAGATAGAAGTTACATTTCGAATGCTTAGCAGGACAGAAAATTGTCCAATTCACACACTTATCAAGAGAACATCCCTGGTCATACCTTCTGCCGCTGATCTCACTCAACACAAATGCTTCATTTGTAAATGATGTCTGAGTGTTGGAGTGTGCCCCTGGCTATCCGTAAAATAATAAAACAAGAGAATGGTGCCGTCTGGTTTGCTTAATATAAGGAATGTGAAATGAGTTATACTTTTCCTTTTGATACTTAAGTAGATTTTAGCAATTACATTTACTTTAGATACTTAAGTATATTTAAAACCAAATACTTTTAGATTTTTACTCAAGTAGTATTTTACTGGGTGACTTTCACTTTTACTTGAGTCATTTTCTATGAAGGTATCTTTACTTTTACTCAAGTATGACAATTGAGTACTTTTTCCACCAATGACGAAAAGCTGTTGAAGAACCCCTTTACTCAATTCTGAAGTTTATAACCCTTTACTCAATGCTGAGGTTTATAACCCTTTACTCAATGCTGAGGTTTATAACTCTTTACTCAATGCTGAGGTTCATAACTCTTTACTCAATGCTGAGGTTAATAACTATTTACTCACTTCCTCAACAATGTTGTCAATACTACTGCATGATGGTGATGGTCATGACAATAGTGACAAGCTGTCAAGCCAAACTGTCAAGCCTTGTTCACTGCCTGAAAGGACTATGTATGTGAAAGAATGATAGGTGAATGGTGAATGAATAAAATAAAGCCTGAATATCAGCTCATGCCATCTGAAGCTTCAGTGGAAATGTTCTGCGGTCCCGCAGAGCTTCTTCATAACGATTATTATGATTCCACCATGATATGGGGCACATCTAGTCAGCTTTCACATTTGTTGAGAAACGGGACACTGTAAATAGAAGAGACACTTCATTAGAATGGAGCTGACTTAGCATAGCTAACTTAGCATAGCTGACTTAGTGAAAGGGGAAACATAGTCAGTTGTACAACTGAATGCGTTCAACTGAAATGTGTCTTCCGCATTTAACCCAACCCCTCTGAATCAGAGACAAGCGGGGGGCTGACTTAATCGACATCGGCGAGCAGTTGTTGTTAGGGGTTAACTGCCTTGCTCAAGGGTAGAAAAGCAGATTTTTACCTTGTTCGGCTGGTTGATTATCTTCATTCCTCAAGACAATTTGAGCTACATGCAGTGGCGGCTCCTGAAAAAATTCTCAGGAGGGGCAATTTTTCTGATGATTTAGGTGACCTACACACGTGCACGAGTCCGTGCATGCGATTCCAGATATCTTTACCTCTGAATAAACTGCCTTTATTATACCATATCCACCCTGTCCAAAGTCTCTACTTGGTCTCAGTTCTCCAGTAAACTTGTGATTATCAACAGTACACAACGGTAACAAACAATTGGGGGAACTCACGGGGCAGATAGTAACCACTTAAAAGGAAGCGATTCCCAAACCTTCCATAACAAAGCCATCACCTACAGAGAGATGAACTTGGAGAAGAGTCCCCTAAGTAAGCTTGTCCTGGGCCTCTGTTCACAAACACAAACAGACCCCACACAGCCCCAGGACAACAACAACAACAACAACAACAACACAATTAGACCCAACCAAATCATGAGAAAACAAAAAGAGAATTACTTGACACATTGGAAAGAACAAACAAAAAAACAGAGCAAACTAGAATGCTATTTGGCCCTAAACAGAGAGTACACAGTGGCAGAATACCTGACCACTGTGACTGACCCAAACTTAATGAAAGCTTTGACTATGTACAGACTCAGTGACCATAGCCTTGCTATTGAGAAAGGCCGCCGTAGGCAGACCTGGCTCTCAAGAGAAGACAGGCTATGTGCACACTGCCCACAAAATGAGGTGGAAACTGAGCTGCACTTCCTAACCTCCTGCCAAATGTATGACCATATTAGAGACACATATTTCCCTCAGATTACAGCGATCCACAAAGAATTCGAAAACAAACCCAATTTTGATAAACTCCCTTATCTACTGGGTGAAAAACCACAGTGTGCCATCACAGCTGCAAGATTTGTGACCTGTTGCCACAAGAAAAGGGCAACCAGTGAAGAACAAACACCATTGTAAATACAACCCATATTTATGTTTATTTATTTTCCCATTTGTACTTTAACTATTTGCACATTGTAACAACACTGTATATATACATAATATGACATTTGAAATGTCTTTATTCTTTTGAAACTTCTGAGTGTAATGTTTACTGTTAATATTTATTGTTTATTTCACTTTTGTTTACTATCTACTTCCCTTGCTTTGGCAATGTTAACACACGTTTCCCATGCCAATAAAGCCCTTAAATTGAATTGAATTGATAGTAAGGTCGCAATGACACAGAAAGCAGTTCAATGTCGGGGTACAGAGTCGCTCTCTTACCAGGATCGCGGTCCGCTCTGACCAGGGTGAAGGTGGCCGGCTCCACTTCTCTGTCCGGGACTCATCCAGCCAAGTCTCCCAGCTGTATTGGGATTCAGCTGCCAGCAGCGTTTTCATTATTTAGTCCGTTCGTAGCGGGTATGTACACGATCAACAAGATCAGTCCAAAACCAACCACTGGAAATCCATGGTTGGCAGAATGTTTGTAAACTAAGTCTACAAATTAAAAACATAAAATAACGCCGCACTGCAGGTCGCAACAGAGACGCTTCTAGCCGCCATTGTCTTAGTTACGTTCAACGTTACGTCACGTATGACGAAAGCGCGTAAGTGCAAGCCCACAGACACCCATAGAGAATGTATTGAAAGCTTTGAAATGTGAAAAAAATAGATTTTACATGACAGGCTATGAGAGACTTCTGGGCGATTTTCAACTTGACTGAAATCGCCCCAAAAACGGGCGGGGCCATTTGAAGCACGACTTTAGCCTGATTTGACATTTAGTGGCTGGCAGATCAGACGTGAACACTGATAACTGCTGTTGCCGTGATATAATTGATTAGAAAAAAAATCCCTTCCTTTTCCCGTTTGGCAGTGCGTCGCCCATATCGCCCTATTGAACAAGCCGTTCCTGGCTACATGCATACCCAAGAGGTTTCCAACACATCTTTACTATTCAGAATCCTATATGGGATACAGGAAGGAGCCTTCCCACTGGGCACAGACATCAGTTCAACGTCTAGTTTTGATTTACATTTGGATGAATTGTCAGCTAATGTGAATTCAACGTGAAATCAACAAAAAATGTCACCATGTCATTTGGATTTAAGTTAAACGTTTTGGGGAAAAAATATGAAATGCCCTTACGTAGATTATTTTTTGCCAATCCAATCAGTTTTCCACATGGTAAGAATGTTGATTCAACCAGTTTTAGCCCAGTGGGCACACGTCATTTCAATGTGGAGAATTGGGTAATATTTGGTAGATATGTTGATCAATGAGATTCCAACCTACAGTATTTTCACCCACTGAAAAAGACAGCCAAAGGTTTGTTGAATTCTCAATGTGTTATCACTGCGCTTTCAACCATTTAAAACCACACCAAAGTTCAAATTGGAATATAATGTCAGATATTTTGTTTATTTATACAACAGTTTGATTTGATTTAATTCTTTAACTTTTATTTTTGGTTGAGGTGGAGACTCCAACATATTTACTATGAACTAGTAGATTTAATTTGAAATCCACCGAAGCTTGAAACCCTAGGCCTATATGTATTGTCTATTTTTAGTTGAATCCTGGGCTGAATTTAAACATAGCTATTGATGACTTCCCAAATGTTATAAAGGGCTAAAAAGCATCATTTTTTACCATAATGACATAATCCTGTGGTAAAAGTTCACCCTCAAAACAACAGTTTACATTGATTACTTTTTAATAAAATGTTGATTACTTTTCAATAAAAAATAAAGCTGAACAACTATTTAATAAAACATGTAAAAAGTTGCTGCTCTTCAAGTGTGTTTCCACGCACTTTCCACTTCACAATACGTTGACAAATTACGTAGACAAAACGTTGATTCAACCAGTTTCTACCCAGTGAGTTGGGGCTCTATTTAATCCGTATCGCGGAACTTCAGCATTACAGCGTGATTGAAATTTAAAGGCAATTTTCCGGAAACTGCTTTAAAAGTAGATGCTGCATACAGTGGGGAAAAAAAGTATTTAGTCAGCCACCAATTTTGCAAGTTCTCCCACTTAAAAAGATGAGAGAGGCCTGTAATTTTCATCATAGGTACACGTCAACTATGACAGACAAATTGAGAAAAAATATCCAGAAAATCACATTGTAGGATTTTTTATGAATTTATTTGCAAATTATGGTGGAAAATAAGTATTTGGTCACCTACAAACAAGCAAGATTTCTTGCTCTCACAGACCTGTAACTTCTTATTTAAGAGGCTCCTCTGTCCTCCACTCGTTACCTGTATTAATGGCACCTGTTTGAACTTGTTATCAGTATAAAAGACACCTGTCCACAACCTCAAACAGTCACACTCCAAACTCCACTATGGCCAAGACCAAAGAGCTGTCAAAGGACACCAGAAACAAAATTGTAGACCTGCACTAGGCTGGGAAGACTGAATCTGCAATAGGTAAGCAGCTTGGTTTGAAGAAATCAACTGTGGGAGCAATTATTAGGAAATGGAAGACATACAAGACCACTGATAATCTCCCTCGATCTGTGGCTCCACGCAAGATCTCACCCCGTAGGGTCAAAATGATCACAAGAACGGTGAGCAAAAATCCCAGAACCACACGGGGGGACCTAGTAAATGACCTGCAGAGAGCTGGGACCAAAGTAACAAAGCCTACCATCAGTAACACACTACGCCGCCAGGGACTCAAATCCTGCAGTGCCAGACGTGTCCCCCTGCTTAAGCCAGTACATGTCCAGGCCCGTCTGAAGTTTGCTAGAGTGCATTTGGATGATCCAGAAGAGGATTTGGAGAATGTCATATGGTCAGATGAAACCAAAATAGAACTTTTTAGTAAAAACTCAACTCGTCGTGTTTGGAGGACAAATAATGCTGAGTTGCATCCAAAGAACACCATACCTACTGTGAAGCATGGGGGTGGAAACATCATGCTTTGGGGCTGTTTTTCTGCAAAGGGACCAGGACGACTGATCCGTGTAAAGGAAAGAATGAATGGGGCCATGTATCGTGAGATTTTGAGTGAAAACCTCCTTCCATCAGCAAGGGCATTGAAGATGAAACGTGGCTGGGTCTTTCAGCATGACAATGATCCCAAACACACCGCCCGGGCAACGAAGGAGTGGCTTCGTAAGAAGCATTTCAAGGTCCTGGAGTGGCCTAGCCAGTCTCCAGATCTCAACCCCATAGAACATCTTTGGAGGGAGTTGAAAGTCCATGTTGCCCAGCGACAGCCCCAAAACGTCACTGCTCTAGAGGAGATCTGCATGGAGGAATGGGACAAAATACCAGCAACAGTGTGTGAAAATCTTGTGAAGACTTACAGAAAACGTTTGACCTGTGTCATTGCCAACAAAGGGTATATAACAAAGTTTTGAGAAACTTTTGTTATTGACCAAATACTTATTTTCCACCATAATTTGCAAATAAATTCATGAAAAATCCTACAATGTGATTTTCTGGATTCTTTTTTCTCATTTTGTCTGTCATAGTTGACGTGTACCTATGATGAAAATTACAGGCCTCTCTCATCTTTTTAAGTGGGAGAACTTGCACAATTGGTGGGTGACTAAATACTTTTTTTCCCCACTGTATGTCGTCTCAATCGAAAATGAACTTAATATTTATATTACGCAATCTGTAACACTTCAGCAAATAGAGCCCATGTACTGCTTTATGATATATAATGACCGCCATTTTGCTGTCAGTGCTCTGCTTTCAGCAGGATTTATTCTCCTCGAGAGGAAATCCCTCCGGCATTGATTAGCATATCTTGTGAAGCACATGAAGGTAGTAAACCTCGTGGGTAAACATCCAGGCAAAATATTTGTTTTAAAGGAAAACGACGCACACTGCTGTTCATGCGCCCAAGGGATTTCATTGTTATGTTTCAACCCATGTACCAGGAAGAAATGCAGGAATTCAGCCAATTATCTCGTAGTCTCTGGGGAGAAGGATAAGCAGGGTTTTGACTATATGGTAAGAGCTTTTGTCTTTTTTTTGACTTTTCGAAGCAGGTTAGTAGAACTTACGGAGCAGGTTAGGATAATTAATGTAGCAGTTTAGGAGAATTAGGTAAAAATTAGGAAAAGGTTTAGGCTTAGGGTTAGCTAAAATGCAAAACATTTGACAAAAACTGTATCCCTTCAGACCGATAAGCAGTGGACGGACATTGTGTGTATTTGGCCATGTTTATACAGCGGGAAATCTGGGTAATTTTAATGAGACATGAGTCTTCAAGTTTATAGGCTCCATTAGTGGATGAGATTAGGGGCAAAACTGTGACAGGAAGAGAGATGGCGTTTAAGCCTAGAGTACTGTACAAAGCCATTATTTGGGATTTTCCAAATGCAATCGTGCCAAAGACAGATCTTGGAAAGCAACTGTATGTGAGCGATGTAGCATTTAGTGAGTTGAAAACATCCGTATCAGTTGATACCAAGGAGCAGTTATGATATTCCTTCAGGCTCCTATACCCACTATGTGATGTGAGGTCACATTAAATCAATACCAGGAACTTGGTTCCCTAGTAGAAGAAAACAGAAGTCCTCTTTCACTTCCAGAGTGTTCATGTGAATGTTGTACCTATTGACCTAGTCTATGTCCAAGGTGCAGAAAACCTGGCAACAGGGGTGCTGACATATCAAGAATTATACCTGGGTTATTGATCCCTGTCCCAATCAATAGTTGATTTGAATCGCATAATTTAATCCACCTCCCCTTGTCCCTTCGGTCTTTAGCTGGGCTTGGGGCGAGTTGCTCTGTGGCAGGGATTATTAATAGCACTCGGTGGACTCACTAAATACTGATTCCTGGACGCTTGGTCTTTTCCCACCAGGGTAGCTGTTTAAACCGTGTTGTCTGTATCGATCGTGTCGGGCTGAAGGGGTTGTTATTATTGACCCTGTGAGGGGCGGTCTCTGTATATATGTCTCTTTGTGTGTGCGTTTGTGTGGCGGCTGAACAGGGGGTCTTCATAGCCCCCTAAGGAACGACGTGATGGGAGCTGAGTGTTTGCTTGGTCCAGCTGTGTGGTGGCAAATGATTGTTTCTGACGTCTCGGTTGTGACATCGTGAGAGGTGAGCTGAAAGGCATAGTGGCGAGGTGTATGTGTGTGTCTGAGCAACTTCCCCAACAACACATAAAATGAGATGTATGAGGCGTTTGTGCTTCTTTGGGGGCATCAAGGACTAACAGCCTCAATGTGCATGGTCTAATCTTGTTATCGTGAACCAAGACGTCTTGGTGTATTAAAATGTAATCTCCATTTTAGTATTGACCAGACAGACACAGCTGTCACTGTCTAAGAGGCCATGAAGATTAACAGGTTCTCTGCAGCTCATTGTCAGCCCGGCTATGGGAGGAAAAAGGTTTAGGACAGGTGCTCTGCCCTGATAAAAACATTGACAGAGACTTCCCTGGCGGTAGGGATTTCTCCAAAGAGATAAAGCCTCTCTGACAGGTAGGATTAATGTTGTTGAGCACAGAGGATTGGGGTATTTTATTATTTTGTCTATGAGTTCTACTAATGGATATGATGTGGTATGAGACAGCCCTACATGGCATCAGTATTAATGAAAGCCCACTGTACTGCTAGGGTTGTATCATTTCTAGTAGGTTGATGTAGCTTTTGAATTAATGCAGCATCACAGACACACAATTGTAAGTTGGCAAATGAAGAATCAATCGTGAATACTGACTTTATGTCACTGTATGTCATTTTACTGCATTCACCCTGCTTATCGGCACATATCAGGCTGCATAGTAGGGAAAGGACCATTAATTTATCTAAGTACGTGTACTCTAATCTAAATGTGTGCATTGGTTAAAGACTCTATGCAATGGCTTTGGGAGTATTGAACAACCATCACCCCAATGCACCGCATCTCTAAGCGATTAGTATCTGGGGACACTGAATTGCATTGGCATGCTCTATAGCGCTAGTTTACGCTCTTAGAAAAAAGGTGCTATCTGGAACCTTAAAGGATTATTCGGCTGTCCCCATAGAAGAACCCTTTGAAGAACCACAAGGGTTCTACCTGGAACCAAAAATTGTTATCCTATGGCGATAGGGTTCTTCGACTTTGAGAACCCTTTTTTCTAAGAGTACATTACCCCTACCTTCCCATACATTGATAGAGATTTAATGTCAACTACTAGCTGTGCTGTAGAATAACAGTAAGGTAGTCTAATCATTACCCCGTCCTGCTGCCATGGTTAGAGCTCAGTTGTGGGTAAGCCTGGATGTTTTCCATGAGAGGACAATAATGATCTGTCAGCACGCCATCTCTCCCCTTCCCCTCCTCATCTCCAAGGCTAAATTATGGAGCTAGGCCATGGCCATTACACCTGTCACCTCTCATTTAGTGCAGAGACAGAGGTTGGAGGATAGGGGTTTGTGTGGCTCTAGTCTCAGGGGGACATCAACACTTACACCCCTAGGGGACAGCTGGAAGTCACACAGGATGGTCGTCTTCTAACGGTAAGACCAATTAGGTATTGAGTAAAGCAACTGTCTGTAAATGGACTTAGCATTGTTTTTAGCTGCTAGCATTGTGTTAGGGTCAGCAGCGCTGATGCTAATCAGCCTTTAGTTTAGTGCTATCAGGAGATGTTAGCTTTGGGCCGGAGTCCATGCTGATTAGCTTCAGCGATACAGACTGAATAGATCCCTAAGACCCCAATTCAATCGATCAAAGCCACTGTTGTGAATACCTCATGTAGATACAGTGAGGGAAAAAAGTATTTGATCCCCTGCTGATTTTGTACGTTTGCCCACTGACAAAGACATGATCAGTCTATAATTTTAATGGTAAGTTTATTTGAACAGTGAGAGACAGAATAACAACAAAGAAATTTAGAAAAACTCATGTCAAAATTTTATAAATTGATTTGCATTTTAATGAGGGAAATAAGTATTTGACCCCTCTGCAAAACATGACTTAGTACTTGGTGGCAAAACCCTTGTTGGCAATCACAGAGGTCAGACGTTTCTTGTAGTTGGCCACCAGGTTTGCACACATTTTAGGAGGGATTTTGTCCCACTCCTCTTTGCAGATCTTCTCCAAGTCATTAAGGTTTCGAGGCTGACGTTTGGCAACTCGAACCTTCAGCTCCCGCCACAGATTTTCTATGGGATTAAGGTCTGGAGACTGGCTAAGCCACTCCAGGACCTTAATGTGCTTCTTCTTGAGCCACTCCTTTGTTGCCTTGGCCGTGTGTTTTGGGTCATTGTCATGCTGGAATATCCATCCACGACCCATTTTCAGTGCCTTGGCTGAGGGAAGGATGTTCTCACACAAAATTTGACGGTACATGGCCCCGTCCATCGTCCCTTTGATGCGGTGAAGTTGTCCTGTCCCCTTAGCAGAAAAACACCCCCAAAGGATAATGTTTCCACCTCCATGTTTGACGGTGGTGTTCTTGGGGTCATAGGAAGCATTCCTCCTCCTCCAAACACGGCGAGTTGCGTTGATGCCAAAGAGCTCGATTTTGGTCTCATCTGACCACAACACTTTCACCCAGTTCTCCTCTGAATCATTCAGATGTTCATTGGCAAACTTCAGACGGCCCTGTATATGTGCTTTCTTGAGCAGGGGGA
This sequence comes from Coregonus lavaretus, assembly GCF_964263955.1. Taxonomy (NCBI): domain Eukaryota; kingdom Metazoa; phylum Chordata; class Actinopteri; order Salmoniformes; family Salmonidae; genus Coregonus; species Coregonus lavaretus. Next base: position 47,696,041 of record NC_139990.1, on the reverse strand, counting down.
CCTTGCGGGCGCTGCAGGATTTCAGTCCTTCACGGCATATTGTGTTACCAATTGTTTTCTTGGTGACTATGGTCCCAGCTGCCTTGAGATCATTGACAAGATCCTCCCGTGTAGTTCTGGGCTGATTCCTCACCGTTCTCATGATCATTGCAACTCCACGAGGTGAGATCTTGCATGGAGCCCCAGGCCGAGGGAGATTGACAGTCTTTTGTGTTTCTTCCATTTGCAAATAATCGCACCAACTGTTGTCACCTTCTCACCAAGCTGCTTGGCCTTGTGTAGGTCTACAATCTTGTCCCTGACATCTTTGGAGAGCTCTTTTGTCTTGGCCACGGTGGAGCGTTTGGAATCTGATTGATTGATTGCTTCTGTGGACAGGTGTCTTTTATACAGGGAACACGCTGAGATTAGGAGCACTCCCTTTAAGAGTGTGCTCATAATCTCAGCTCGTTACCTGTATAAAAGACACCTGGGTGCGAGAAATCTTTCTGATTGAGAGGGGGTCAAATACTTATTTCCCTCATTAAAATGCAAATCAATTTATAACATTTTTGACATGCGTTTTTCTGGATTTTTTCTCTCACTGTTCAAATAAACCTACCATTAAAATTATAGACTGATCATTTCTTTGTCAGTGGGCAAACTTACAAAATCAGCAGGGGATCAAATACTTTTACTTCACTGTAAATAGTCCGGAAATGTGTGCATTTGTTCACCCAAGCCATCCACTACGGCACAAGAACCAACCAATTATTGGATTGAACTGTACCTGCTTCCCTGTACCTGCTGATGCCTACCCTGCTCTGGTCCATGGAGACAAATGGATCAGCATATCCCTCACAGTCAGGGCCAAAGGTATCCTTGGAATTAGGCCATCAATAAATGTAGAGCAGGGAAGATCTATGATGGACGGAGGCAGTTTAGTGGTGGAAGCTGTCGACGTATTGAGAATGAGGTCCCCAATGTAACAAGAGACAGCAGAACTAGCACCATTACTCACTGTGAGACTGAGTCATTAGACTGAGTCGTTAGGAAAGGGGGATACTGATAGATTAATTTGTATTTTAAGAAGAAGGACTAAAGGATTTCACCCCAAATACAGTATAAATGTGTGAACGATGTTAGAGTTATAATGTAGTGTCAACCCACTAACAGAGGGGGGGAGTTAGAAACTGCTGAGAAAGCATTCCAGGGTGAAGGGCACTAAGAAACTGTTTAAAGATGGGCGGAGCAAAGTGCCTTTGTGTGTCAAGGGATATAAAAGCTGTATGTATGTTTTTTGGCGCCAGTGCTCTCCATGAATAAAAATACAGATCATTCTTGCTGGTAGCGGACCTTTGTTTAATTCATGATTAAACCAGAGAATTTACACCCTCTGGGAATTATTCAGAGCATTAAGTTTGATTAATTAGAGATAGAAATTCTCGTGACAAATGGTCCTTCGAGCCGGATCTCAAACTACGTCTTTATCGTTCTGAGGACACCGAAAACCGTGCACGGGCGGATGATAGCATCCATATAGAATAGACCTGGCCTTCGACGTTAAGGTTATAAACAGGCCGGTGATGAATCTTATGAACGATAAAGACGTTAACGAGATTGAAAAAGCATTTAAATCCGAACTGCAAGGAGAAGGTCAGTAATTTATATTCATGGATTTTGGTGTGATTATTTGAACTTGTATGAGAATAATAATTATTGTGAAGGGCAGAGAATAGTTACCAAAATCTCATAAAATAATTATAAAGGAAGGGAGAAGGGTCCGGAATTGACTCTGGGTAGATAGCTATTACCAAAATAAACTAGTTAATATTGAGATTGTACGAGATACAGTCTTTACAATATAAACAGGAAGGGAGATAATTATCGTCGTGTGAGATAGATACATTAAACAAGTCAAGAGTAATAAACAGCTGGGGTTTTGCTCTAACTCTGTCTATTTCATAAAACTGGAGCAGTTACGACCTCTTGGTTACAGAGAGTGTTAGTAAAAATCGTATAAGGTTGTATAAATGTGAGACCTAATGATCCATCGAAATATGTGTTAATTGTTTCAAGGGAGGGACTAAAATAGGTTGCGTGAGAAAAAATGGTTGTCCCATCCGTTTCATGAAACTGGTGTCTTAAAAACTCTGGGTCACGGGTTGAATAATTTAAATGGTTTATTACAAAAGCAGATCATAACATTTTTCAAAAGTCGTACCATTAATAAGTCCCAAAGGAAATAATTATTGATTGAATTATTACTAAACGGGGGGATTTCTTATTTTGCTACCATGGGAAATAAATATTCTAAAGAGGTCCGAGAATTAACGGGGGATGAAAGATATATGTTAGGAACAGATCGAAGAAATATGTTTCATGGATCCATTTGGGAGAAGAGGTATGGATTTATTGGGCATCTCGATGTGGAGAAGTTAGAGGTTATGATTAGGCAGATGCATATAAACTGTGGAACGGATTTAAAGAAACAGCGAGGGGAGGGGCTAGAGACAGCGAGAGTATGGCTTTTAGAGGCTCGAAAGAGAGAGGAAGGACAGAGAAAAAAAAATAGTTATGCAGAGAGAAAATGAAGTAAAAATTGAGAGAGCAGAGGGCAGAAAGGTTATAACCAGTTTTAGTAGAGCAAGCTTGGAAAGAAAGCCCAGATGATAATGTTGTCATGTGTAGGAGAAAATTAGGAGTGGTCCCCACCCCTCCCCCACCATATGACGCCAAGCCGGAATGTTGGAAGGGGGGGAAGGGGGGGGGGGGGGGCAGAGTAGGGAGGCCAGTAAAGAGAAAAGAGATGGGGAAGTTTTACAGAAAAAACTTACAGAACTCAGGGAAAGTAAAGAGGAAATAGGGAGGCTAAGAGTAGAACTGGATAGAGAGAAAGAGGCTGGAAGAGCTAGAGAATGTAAACATAGAGAGTTTAAACACAGGGAGTTGAAGAGATTAGAAGACTATAATAAGCCAGGGAAGAGAGAGTGTTTAGATGATGAGGAAGGGGATGACCAGTGCCCTTTGATAGCCATGCCGAACCCAAGGGCTGGGGAGGAGGATGCACCAGACACACTGGATGTGTATAGGGCATGGACACAGCGAGATGTAGTAAGAGCCATAGAGGGTGTGGTGCACCCTAAGACAGGAATAGAGGGGTTCAGGAGGGATTTGGAGAGTCTAGTAGCAAGCTTTAAGATAAACACAGGGGAAATTGAGAGGGCAGTCAGAACGCTAGTGGGGAAAGATTGGGCAGCTGTTCGGGGGCAGTGGGTTTCAGGGGATGCCAATGGAGCAGTCCTGCCATGGGCAGATGATGGGCAATATGTTGGGAAAATAACTGAGTTGTGTAATAATTTGAGGGAACATTACCATCGACATGCTGACTTCTCCAAAGTACATGAATGTAAACAGGAAGACAGTGAGACCATCAGCCAATACTTAGAGAGACTGAGAAATGTATTTAACGCAAATAGTGGCACACCTGAGCCTCCCCAGGGGCAGGGAAATGATACTCCGTACCATCAGCAGCTAAAAATAGCATTCCTTAGTGGAATGAGACCAGAAATAAGTAGGAATATTAAAAGGACCTTAGTGGGATGGGGAACTACTTCGTTTGCAGAGGTCAAGAGATATGCAATCCATCATGAGCAAAATAGTAGACAGGACAGAGTAAGAAAATAACAGAAGGGAGCAGAGTATTTAATGACCACTCTAGGGGAAATAGCTGGTAGAGGTAGAACTCCAGAAGAGAGGGGAGAAAGGCCTCACTCTTTCCTGCCCTATGGGGGAGGAAGTAAGTGCTTTAACTGTAACAAGGAAGGGCACTTTGCCAGAGAGTGTAAGGCCCTGTGTAAATACTGTAAAAAGACAGGCCATAACCATCGCGATTGCAGACATAAAGGAAAGAGTAAGCGAGATAATTGGGGTAGAGAAGAAGAAAAGACCTACAGACACCCATCGCCCAGTTCCGGTAAGGAGGAAGAGGAGGATAACGCATGACTAGAACAAGGGGAAGATAGTAGTATAGATAGTGGAGAAGAGGGGTCAGAGGAACCCATTGATACGGGGTGTGAAGTGTTTGAATTGGCAACGATTGAATTGGCTCTGCAGCAAGAACAGAAACCATAACTCACCTTGACAATACTGGGGAAAAATATTAAATTATTGTGTGACACAGGGGCATGTCGCACAGCGATCTGTGCAGCCGACATGCCCAAGGGAATTAGAATTAATGGGGAAAAGATCATGGTACGCTCGGCCTCGGGCAATCAATTTATAGAGCGATTATCGGCCCCTGTGGCTTTACAACATGAAGATTCAGGGGGGGGGGGGGGGGGTATGCATGCCTGTACTTGTATCAAGCCTGTGTCCAGTCAATTTACTAGGAAGGGATGCCATGACTCAGTTGAACGTAGCTGTGAAACCGACTCTGAGGGGTATGAAGGCATATGTAGTAAGGGATAATATGGTAGTGAGCGGGGAGGGAGAACCATGCTATTGGTATAGCCAGGATCTGCTAAGAGGGGGACTTACAGACATACCGAAATCACTAATAGACCTAGCAAATGATTTAGTGATTGGATCAACCAAGATGACAGTAGATGACTTACACTGTACATTGTGGTGTAATGAGCACCCGGGCCCTAACCAAGATTATGAGGAAGAATTGTTAAAAACCACAGAAAGAACAATTGGGTTAAAATGGGTTCACTATCATAAAAAACGTGCAGCTATAGAGGTGGAGTTGGGACCACAGAGCCAGAGACTGTACAGAGAAAGGTGGAGCCCCCATGTTTCCCTAGTGAAAGAACCTTCAGAGGAATGGTTATCACTAGGTAAATGGGTAAAACAGGTGAAAAACATCACTGACTGGCAGAATACACCAAATGGGGATCAGTATAGCCACTCCACTGGAAGATACAGAAGAAAGTTGAATTGGAGAGCAAAAACCCAGCCCGGGGTCCACCTGGAGACAAGTTTTAACGAATGACAGGAATATATTTTCTTAACTCAGGAACAGGAGGATGAGTTAGCAGCAATTCCGTTCAAATTATGGTCACACGGACCAGCCGATGTGGGACTAATTAAGGGGGTAGCTCCAGTACAAGTGGTTCCTCGATCCGATCACAGACCATACCAAAAGCAATATCCTATGAAACCAGAAGCAATAAAAGGGATAACACCTACATTTGAGCATTTACTTAAGGGAGGGGTGATAATTCCTGGAGATGAGGCACAATGCAACTCTCCAGTATTTTCTGTTAAAAATGCGGCACCTAGCGCCGACTGGAGGATGGTCATGGACTTGCAGGGGGTTAATAGAAATATAATTCCCAGAGCTCCATGTGTACCAGATCCACATACATTGCTGAACCAATTGAAACCAGAGAACTCCTATTTTACCGTGATTGAGTTAGCTTTCTTTAGTATCCCAGTTCATCCAGATAGTCAGGGGTGGTTTGGCTTTACATTTCAGGGAAGGAAATGGACTTACGCTAGGATGCCACAAGGCTACTCTGAAAGTCCTACAATCTTTGCCCAGGCTATAACTAGGAATTTGGGAAAGTTTGAACCTCAGGAAGGAAGCCAAATGTTAGTTTATGTAGATGATATTGTAGTTTCCCAGGGTGGGCATCCTCGTCGCCATTAATGTAGTGTCGAGAAAACGATGCTAATTATGCTGTGAGAATAAGGAAATCCGCTGACACTGTCCTCGATTATAATTATTTATTACATTTGAAGATCTCAGCGCCAATTTACAGACATCTGCAGACATCTGGAGAATAACCGGATCCAATCTCTAAATATGTTATTCTTCCCTCCTTTGTCCCAAACCATAGTATATATATCCTATGTAACCTGATATGGGTGTTTTCCCCTACAGACCAATCCCAGGACTCCACCTAACAGACTTCCTCTGTTTTAGGGTGCCCCTATAGAACTACTCTCGAGATGCTCCCTTAAGCTGAGTCAACATCCTCTAAAACCATTTGCAAACCAACAGCAAAGTCATAAATTGTTCAGATACCACATATTTCCCCCCTTCGAGACTAACTAAGTCTCGAAAACAAAAAGAATAGGATTATGACAAATAACAATTTTTCTCTTATTGAGTAACTTTAACAATAAACCAAATTTTATGGAGAGTAAACACCTTTTTCTATGGAGTGTAAATACATTTCTATGAAATATGAACAAATCTTTATGGAGTGTAAGAGCGAAAAACCTGTCTGGCAGCTTTCTTTCCAAATATCCATAATCAATCAAGACAGTAAACTTCTCTCACGGCCCCTCTGCCCCAGGCAACCACCTAAGTACTCCAGATCAATTCATACATCTTTATCAATGCATTTTAAACTATGATGCAATTTGAATACACATGAAAGCCTCAGCAAACAAAATACAATCAAATTTGTCCACATTCAGGCTGGTCGACCCATCGGACCCTCCTGTGGATTCTCTCTATCCCAGCCTAGACCCAATATCCCTAAGCATCCACGAAATAAACAAAAACATCTGAAATCCCCACATGTACCCAACTACAGCAAATATCATTCTTCAAAAATTTATACAGAAAGAATATGACACAAATTATGTATTACACATGCAAATATGTCTATGTATCGTTGCAGACACTGGAATGTAGTCCACTACACTTCATCTCCTCAGCAGTGTCGACTTCCAATGCAACGTCGATGATGGAATCTGAACATTTCCACACCTTCCTTGTTCTACTTCCTCCAGTCCATTCATATTGTCCCTTCATATTGTCCCCTCTACACATTCCCCCATATGCTTCTGGAAGAAAAGAAAAGACCAAACAGTATATTTTTGCAAAACAACACATTCAAATTAAAACATCTTTATCAACTAAAAATGATATATAAAATGATATATAAAATGAATCACATTTCATTTCCCCCTTTGATTCATCACAAAATACTAACTATCACCATAATATTTAAAAACATGTGAAAAATGTCCCCCCCCCCCCTTAAAAAAAAAAAAACTAAAAACTAAAAAACTTTTTTGTAAAGTGGTTATCCCACTGGCTATAGGGTGAATGCACCAATTTGTAAGTCGTTCTGGATAAGAGCGTCTGCTAAATGACGTAAATGTAATGTAAATGTAAAAAATGATCGGATATTCAAAATTGATATCTATCCATCAATACTCCTTTGAGTCTTGACAGAAGGTTAAACCCTCTTATCGTTTCATTTGCAAAACCCTTCAAAGTATAGGTAATATTATCTATTTGATCTTCCAAAAATGTTACACCATACCATGGAAAAAGTCCAAGTCTCCACTTCTCTCCTAGACTTATCCTCCAATGGTAGGCTTCCAGACTATGAAATTTCGCCATGTCCCTTTTCACCCTATTTCCAAATCTAGAATCAGATTTATCTGTGTCCGGTGCTTCCCCTCTTTTAATGGTAAAAACCTCATATGGAAGCTTCAACTTCAACATGTAACAACATCCTTTCCATCCATAGGGTAAGAATATATTATTTCTCACCACAAACCCCCTAAATATCTCTAAATTCCCAATAGTCACATTACCATGCAAAAGCTTCTCTCACCATCAAAGTACTTCTCTTTTTACTAACTTCAACATAAAAAGTTACATTATATTTCTCATTACTAACCTTATGTTCATGCTTACCCCAAAGTCATCATTTAATCATTACCATCTGATATTCCCCTAAACATCCCGTTTCCATCATATGTTTTATTTGAACAAAAACAGCTTTTAGCCCTCACTGGTTTCACCTCCAATGCTTCATGAATCGCTGTTAACTGATTTTCCTTCCCATCTAACAAATTCACATAGGTTAATTCATTTAACCAAGAACACTTAAACCTAGGCCTAAACAAATGCTTCGACAACGACATTATTATATATGTTAATGATTGTTGCTGATAAAACAGCCATGATAAAGCATAAGATTTACACATACTTGATAGAGGTTTAGCTACCTTCTCTAAGATTCAACCCCATGTTCCTGGTGCTGGAATTCTCAACAGACATAGACCCTCAAGATTCCTCACTGATCTTACAGAATGAGTTAACTGCTTGAACTAAAGATTCCTACCTGCCCATCCCTCTTTAATTTGCAAAACAGAAGAATCAAATTCATATGCCTTCCATTTAGTTTCTCTCTTCCCTAACGAGCAGTATTGATCAGATATATCTTCTTGTCTTCCATCAAAATCAAAGAACTCATCCTGTACCTACATGATAGTTTTCTCCCTGATCTTCCCCTCTAACATTACTCAAAATAAGTTAGCAATCACTCATAACCCTCTTCCACTTCATATCGTTGTACAAAATATACTTCCTTTTACTAGGTGAAACAGCTTCTACTTCTGGTCCTGATAACAACACTTCTTCTCCATAATTATCTCTCCACTTAACTCTAAATTTCCCTTCACCACTGTTCTCTCTCTCTTACTAACATTGAAGCTGAGCTGACTGTCCTAAAGTTCCTTCAACCGTAGTTTTCATAACTTTTTTTTTTGTCTGACTTTTTCTCCTAATTTTTCAAAACCCATTTCACTGATTTATCCACAAATCCCTTTCCCACTAATTTTAGGAATATTTGATCGGGAAGTCCCCACCAGCTATTATGACTTCTTTACACAAAAACTTGGCAAACGATTTAGCATCTTTTAGCTTAGTTTGACATCTTATGCACCTCTTGGTGTAGGAATGTAACCAAGAATAACAGTCACCCCCTGTAAACATAATTTTTCAGACAGATTGTGCATCTTCCTTGTCACGGAATCTGCCGAGGCTGCTCCTCCTCCTTGCTTGGGCAGGTTTCGGCGGTCGTCGTCCCCGGAGTACTAGCTACCACCGTTGTATGTTTCTATGTTCGTTTGCTTTTGTCTGATTGTTGTACACCTGTGGTTAGTTACCGTTGATTATGTGTCCTATAAGTTCTCGTTTTGTTAGTCATGTGTTGTGTGTTATTGAGCTTCCTGTCTTCGTGTCTGTATTGGTTTTCCCTCCTTGTGTTTTAGGAGAGGTTTTTGCACTTGTTGTGCGCGTTAGTATTTTTCCTGTTCGTTTACGCCTGTGTGCGTATCGCTCGTCTCCGGGCACTTTTGCTCGTAGTGATTCACAAAAGACTGTTGAACGAAGCTTCTGTGTCCTGCGCCTGATTCCCGCACCTTCCACATACAGCACTCCTGACAGAATAACACACCAAGATGGAATCAGCAGGAGCAGCACTAGCATCCGAGTCCCTGGAGGAGCGCGTCCGCGAGCAGAACGAACAGATCAACCGCATCGGGACCGCCCTTCAAGACGTAATAAACACTCTGCACCGATGGGAGAACAGAGGGGCACCCACATCTCCCCCTACCTTGCCATCACCATCGGCCAGTCCGCCCATCCAAGCTCCGGAACCCAGTGGGATTCGGCTCTCGCTCCCGAGGGCGTATGATGGTACCGCTGCCGGGTGTCAGGGGTTCCTCCTGCAGGTGGAACCATACCTGGCCACCGTACACCCGGCGCCCTCGGGACACGAGAGCGTTTCCGCCCTCATCTCCTGTCTCACCGGCAAGGCGTAGGAGTGGGCCAACGCCGAATGGAGGAGGATAGACGCCGCCACGATCACATACGCAGAGTTCTCCCGCCGCTTCAGGGCTGTGTTCGACCATCCACCTGAGGGGAAAGCGGCGGGGGAGCGTCTATTCTACCTCCGGCAGGGGAGGAGGAGCGCCCAGGAATTTGCACTGGAGTTCCGGACTCTAGCGGCTGACGCAGGGTGGAATGAGCGGGCCCTCATCGATCATTATCGTTGTAGTCTTCGGGAGGACGTCCGTCGAGAGCTGGCCTGCAGGGATACCAGTCTCACGTTCGACCAGTTGGTGGACATGTCCATCCGGCTGGACACCCTGCTGGCCACCCGCGGACGTTCCGAGTGGGGTTCGTCCATTCCACCCTCCAGCACCTCCGAGCCGAGCCCTATGGAGCTCGGGGGTGCTGGCGCTAGAGAGAAGAGGGGAAGGAGCACGAGGGGGGCCATCCCCCCTGCACCAACTGTGGCCGTGGAGGACACACCGCGGCCAGGTGTTGGGGAGGGTCTCCTAGGGGAGAGGACGGCAGGCCCTGCACTGGGGAGTCCTTCCAGGTGAGTAGGCGTCCCACTTACCCAGAGCTCTCTGTTGTGCACTTCTGTATACCTGTGCGATTTCCACAGGTTGCACCTCATTCCCAGCATAAGGCGCTAGTAGATTCAGGCGCAGCTGGGAATTTTGTTGATCGTAAATTTTGTTTAGAATTAGGGATTCCCCTACTTCCTGTTGACATCCCATTTCCTGTTCATGCCCTAGATAGCCGTCCGTTGGGATCGGGGTTGATCAGGGAAGTCACAGCGCCACTTAGGATGTGTACGCAGGGGGGTCATGAGGAGACTATCCAGCTATATCTTATCGACTCTCCTGCGTATCCGGTGGTGCTGGGAATTCCCTGGTTGAGTACCCATGATCCTTCTATTTCGTGGCAAGAGAGGGCTCTTAAGGAGTGGTCTGCCCAGTGTGAGAGGAGATGTTTGGGTGTTTCCGTGGGGGCGACCTCAGTGGAGAGTCCAAACCAGGTGTCCTCACTGCGCATTCCCACTGAGTATGAGGATTTGGCACTTGTGTTTAGTAAATCGAGGGCGACGCGTTTGCCTCCTCATAGACAGGGGGATTGTGCGATAGACCTCCAGGCAGGAGCAGCGCTTCTGCGGAGCCATGTGTATCCTCTGTCCCAAGAGGAGAAGAGGGCTATGGAAACGTACATAGCCGAATCTCTAAGACAAGGATACATACGGCCCTCCACTTCTCCTGTGTCCTCGAGCTTCTTTTTTGTGAAGAAAAAGGATGGAGGGTTGCGCCCGTGCATAGATTACCGTAGTCTCAATCAGATCACTGTGAAGTACAGTTATCCACTCCCTCTGATTGCGACTATGACTGAGTCTTTGCACGGAGCCCGTTTCTTCACGAAACTGGATCTCAGGAGCGCATATAACTTGGTGCGCATTAGGGAGGGCGATGAATGGAAAACGGCATTTAGTACCACCTCGGGTCATTACGAGTATCTCGTCATGCCATACGGGTTGATGAATGCTCCTTCAGTCTTCCAATCCTTTGTGGATGAGATTTTCAGGGACATGCAGGGGCAGGGTGTGGTCGTGTACATAGATGATATCCTGGTTTACTCGCCTACCCGAGACGAGCATGTAGCCCTGGTGCGTCGTGTGTTGGGTAGGCTGTTGGAGCACGACCTGTATGTTAAGGCAGAGAAATGTCTGTTTTTCCAGGAGTCGGTCTCCTTTCTGGGTTATCAGTTATCCGCGTCAGGGGTGAAGATGGAGGTTGACCGGGTGTCAGCCGTGCGTAATTGGCAAACCCCAACCACCGTGAAAGAGGTGCAGCAGTTCTTGGGTTTTGCGAATTACCACCGGAGGTTTATCCGGGGTTTTGGACAGGTGGCAGCTCCCATAACGTCTCTTCTGAAGGGGGGTCCGGTGCGATTGCAGTGGTCAGCGGAGGCGGACAGGGCATTTGGGAGACTGAAGGCCCTGTTTACCTCGGCTCCAGTGCTTGCGCATCCGGATCCCGCCTTACCATTTCAGGTAGAGGTGGACGCGTCTGAGGCCGGTATAGGGGCCGTGCTATCACAACGGTCCGGCACGCCACCTAAACTCCGCCCCTGTGCTTTCTACTCTAAAAAGCTCAGCCCGGCGGAGCGTAATTATGACGTAGGAGACAGGGAACTGTTGGCCATGGTTCAAGCCCTAAAGGTGTGGAGACAATGGCTTGAGGGGGCTCAACACCCTTTTCTCATTTTGACTGACCACCGTAACCTGGAGTACATTCGGGCAGCTAGGAGACTGAACCCTCGCCAGGCTCGGTGGAACATGTTTCTAACCCGGTTTGTATTTAAAATCACGTACATCCCTGGGTCCCAGAACGGTAAGGCAGACGCCCTGTCCCGGCGGTATGACACAGAGGAGAGGTCCGTTGAGCCCACTTCCATACTGCCGGAGTCTTGTCTAGTGGCACCGGTAGTGTGGGAGGTCGATGCTGAAATCGAGCGGGCGTTGCGTACCGACCCTAGCCCTCCACAGTGTCCGGTGGGTCGGACGTACGTTCCGCTCGAGGTTCGGGATTGACTTATTTATTGGGCTCACACGTCACCCTCCTCTGGACATCCAGGTATTGGCCGGACTGTGCACTGCCTTAGCGCTAAGTACTGGTGGCCAACGTTAGCCAGGGATGTGAGGGTTTATGTCTCCTCCTGTTCGGTGTGCGCCCAGTGTAAGGCGCCCAGACATCTGCCCAGGGGTAAGTTACAACCCCTGCCCGTTCCACAACGACCCTGGTCTCACCTCTCGGTGGACTTTGTTACTGACCTTCCCCCCTCTCAGGGGAATACCACCATACTGGTCGTTGTGGATCGGTTCTCTAAAGCCTGTCGTCTTCTCCCAATGCCAGGTCTTCCCACTGCCTTGCAGACCGCTGAGGCACTATTCACCCACGTCTTCCGGCATTACGGGGTGCCCGAGGATATAGTGTCTGATCGAGGTCCCCAGTTCACCTCCCGAGTCTGGAGAGCGTTCATGGAGCGCCTGGGGGTCTCGGTGAGCCTTACCTCAGGGTACCACCCGGAGAATAATGGGCAGGTAGAACGTGTGAACCAGGATGTGGGTAGGTTTCTGAGGTCGTATTGCCAGGGCCGGCCGGAGGAGTGGGCGAGGTATATTCCCTGGGCAGAGATGGCCCAGAATTCTCTTCGCCACTCCTCCACCAACCTAACCCCTTTCCAATGTGTGTTAGGTTACCAGCCAGTTCCGGCACCGTGGCATCAGAGCCAGATCGAGGCCCCTGCGGTGGATGAGTGGGTAGGGCGCTCAGAGGAGACGTGGAACGCTGCACACGTCCATCTGCAGCGGGCCATCCGTCGACAAAAAGCGAGCGCCGATCTCCACCGCAGTGAGGGGCCGGTGTACGCACCTGGAGATCGAGTCTGGCTCTCGACCAGAAACCTACCCCTCCGCCTGCCCTGCCGGAAGCTGGGTCGGCGGTTTGTAGGGCCCTTTAAAGTCCTGAGGAGATTGAACGAGGTGTGTTACAGGTTACTACTACCTATTGAGCATAAGAATATTAACCCTCGTTCCATGTGTCTCTTCTCAGGCCGGTGGTAGCTGGTCCACTCCAGGAAGGTGAGATAGCAGAGACTCCTCCGCCCCCATTGGACATCGAGGGGGCTCCGGCGTACACAGTTCGGTCCATCTTGGATTCGAGACGTCGGATGGGGGGTCTCCAATATCTTGTGGAGTGGGAGGGGTACGGCCCGGAGGAGCGGTGCTGGGTGCCGAGGAGGGACATCCTAGACCCGTCTCTCCTGACTGAGTTCCACCGTAGTCACCCTACGCGCCCTGCACCGCATCCTCCTGGTCGTCCCCGAGGCCGGGGTCGGCGCACGGCTGGAGCCGCGCGTCAAGGGGGGGTACTGTCACGGAATCTGCCGAGGCTGCTCCTCCTCCTTGCTCGGGCAGGTTTCGGCGGTCGTCGTCCCCGGAGTACTAGCTACCACCGTTGTATGTTTCTATGTTCGTTTGCTTTTGTCTGATTGTTGTACACCTGTGGTTAGTTAGCGTTGATAATGTGTCCTATAAGTTCTCGTTTTGTTAGTCATGTGTTGTGTGTTATTGAGCTTCCTGTCTTCGTGTCTGTATTGGTTTTCCCTCCTTGTGTTTTAGGAGAGGTTTTTGCACTTGTTGTGCGTGTTAGTATTTTTCCTGTTCGTTTACGCCTGTGTGCGTATCGCTCGTCTCCGGGCACTTTTGCTCGTAGTGATTCACTAAAGACTGTTGAACGAAGCTTCTGTGTCCTGCGCCTGATTCCCGCACCTTCCACATACAGCACTCCTGACATTCCTATGACATAGTCAATCTGTTCAAGCAAATATGGTTCCCAAAAACCCTACTCCTTTGTGATCTTTCTCCTAATCTCCCCCCTTGCAACATTAGCTAACCCCTAGCTTCCTAAATCATCAGACCTAATAGGTCTAGAGGCGCTACTATCAACCCCTCATGGTTTCTCCCAAAACAACAAACATTCTTACTCTGAGGATTTTTTCTATTGTCTTCAAAACACCTGCTTTTGAAAGTCCTTCAATTTGTGGTTCAATCCATTGGATTGCTTCATCTTTCAATGGATACTGATTCTTCCAAGGAGGTCTGGCTCCTGGTTGAAGTTCAACTTTCACCTCAATTGGGCTGATTTCACAAGTCCAATATCGGTACTACTTTGATATCACAAACATTCTTGAACTTTTTGCAACATCTCCTTTTTCCATAGGGTCTTAATCCATCTTCACACTGCAAAGAGATTCATGTGTCATGCGTACAGCTTATGACTTTCCTTGTCCTTAAGCCAAAATCAATATTTTGAGAAATCGCTGATATTCACTCCTCCAAATCCCCCTTTCATCAGTACAAAAACAGCTTTCTCTGCTTCTATCATCATTTCTCCTATTTGCTTCTGCTCATAGCCTTCAGAAACCAACTAGGTCACATGTGGCACACTCTTCTCAATCTCAAATTCTTTATCCAGATATTTTTTATTTTGAGTCATTTAGCAGACACTCTTATCCAGAGCGACTTACAGTTAGTGAATACATATTTTTTTTTATACTGGCCCCCCGTGGGAATCGAACCCACAACCCTGGCGTTGCAAACGCCATGCTCTATCAACTGAGCTAAATCCCTGCCGGCCATTCCCTCCCCTACCCTGGACGACGCTGGGCCAATTGTGCGGTGCCCATGAGTCTCCCGGTCGCGGCCGGCTGCGACAGAGCCTGGATTCGAACCAGGATCTCTAGTAGCACTGCGATGCAGTGCCTTAGACCACTGCGCCACTCAGGAGTACTGTGTTTATCTTCATATCTGCTCCTTGTGGTCCTAAAACTATTCAACATAAGCTGAGTTGAACTTTCTTTAGTTGATGACTCAACCATTCCTCTGAGTTCAATTCGGCAGCATTCTTGAAATACTTCAGCTGAGTTGAAATGGATATTCCAGAAGCATCGCATCTGGCATATTTTCCCCTTAAATTTCTTCCATATCTTAGCCTGCTTCAAAAAATCTTCGCTGAGATTTCCAATCCAGAATACTGTAGACAAATCCATCTCTGTCATCATCAACAATTGGTAAACCTTTTCCTTTGGCACTTCTACCAGACAGCCATCTGGTGTACATCTTATTGTACAGTTCAGCTTACACAATGCATCTCTTCCCAACAATGCAATAGGTGTATGTTCTGATACCAGGATGGGTATTGTAATTTTCTAATTTTCATAGCAGAGCTCAATTGGTTCCATAAGAGTAATCAACCGTTTTACTCCCTCAAATCCCTGTCCTATTTAGTTGATTGGACATAGTGAGATGTGTAACCTCTTCAGGCTGAACACAGATAAAAGCCGTTCCGCTATCCATCATCACTTCCAATGGTCAGTTGTTTATTTTCACCTCAATTGTTGGATCTTTTTCCCCTAACTGGTGCTACCAGCTGACACGCCCCTTTCGGATCTTCTAGGCATCCCTAGAATCATTGCTCCTAGCCTCTATAAGGGTTCACCTGTCCTCCAGATGATCTTGACTTGCCCCTGTATCTTCCTCTGAAATTCCCTCTTGTGTTTCCTTCTGGCCCATTGCACTCACAGCAAAGTCACCAACCTGTCCACAATCATAACACACTTCTTAAGATTGCTGGAAGTATGGCTTGAATCTTCCTCCTCTTCCTCTTTCTAAGCCTTCTCATCGTCTTCCTCTCCAATTCTGTGTCTGTCCAGAAACTGGCTATGGACATGAAACAACTTGTACCACTAGTTGTGGCTGGTACAATTGCGGTTGGAACTGGTCCAGTTGAAGCTGTGGCAGTGATTGTTGATTTGGTGCACACTGATTCTGCATAACCAAAGCTTGTTTCTTCTCCTTCTTATTCTCCACCAGTTGTATTTGATTGAGTTTTCTGAGAGTTTCTTGGTCCTGTTCTTTCTGGTTGTGTTCCTTTTTCCTGTACAGATCCACTTGATGGGCTATATGATCTCTATAGACACATTTTGTCATGCTTCCAAGTCCAACCACCTCTGCCAGTTTGCTCCTTACTGGTGAGGGCAGTCCCATCTGCAGTTTAGCTCTCAAAATGGACTGCTCAATTTGACTCACATCTGGATCATTTCCAGTAATATTTCTCCACACTTGATGAACTCTTGACACATAGGCTCTCTGATTTTCTTGTTGTCCTAGTGGGTCAATCAGAATGTTGTCAGGATGCACATTTGTTGGAAACATATCTTTCAGTGCTCTCCACAGCCGATTTCTACTTGCAGCCAACAATTCAGGGTTATTCACCTCAGTCCCCACATATCTATTAAGTCCAGCTCTCTGAAAATTGTCTTCCATTTCTGGAATCCCAAGGAGATTAGCCAAAAGTCTCTTAATGTCTCCTATGGCAGACTATGTTCCCACCATAATTTCTTCCAATATTGAAATCCAAGGATATGCTCCATCTTGAAGAGTAGGCAACTTCTCAAGTATATCTGACATATCGGTATTCTTCAAAGGCTTATATTCTAGGTTTTGTCCTTGAAATATATTACTGGCATCATCTTCTTACTTGTGCTCTCTTTCCTTGGCCTCAATGTATACTTCTTCTCCAATTCTTGGGATCCTTTTCTCAGCAGTTTTTTCTTCTGTAACTTCAGCTTCTTGAGTTGTTCTTCCAGTTCTCTTACTTCTTCTAAATTATTCCCCTTATCCAGGCATGATACGCATCGGTCTATATCTCTTTCTATTTCTTCTGTGCTAGTCATTGTAGGATAACATCCTCTTGAATATGAAGCACCTTTAATCTCCAAATCTTTATCGCTTTCTCCATCTTCACTTTCATCAGAGATCGAATCTCTAGTATCCTTCTTCTTCCTTCAACTTCCATCACCCCTTCTTTCCTCTCTTGCCAACTTCCTTCTGATCACAGAGTCATATCTACCCATGATCTCCTCTGAATCACTCTGATCATCATCATCATCATCTTCATCTTCAAGTTCCATCCTCCTGAACCTCACTCCACCCTTAGTTTCCAGACATCTCGTTTTCTTCTTACTTTTGGAGTTTGGATTCATCTTTATGGTCGTTTCTGCTTTTCCTCTCTCTATTATTCAAGCACTTTAATTATGTTGATGACGTCTGGGTTAAGAGTCCCTTCCACTGGCCATGGTTGTTCAATATCAGGCCAACGTTTATTCCCTTTCCAGATAACCTTGCAATACCATTAACTAAAGGATTACTATTTTCTACTACATCAACAGGAGTAATTACTTTCATAGTTTTTATGTCCTTTTCTCCCTTATAACAACTCTTTTATATTCCCTTATTGTGAATTATTTTATTATTTTAGACTATGTAGCTTATAGTTTCCTCTTTTTTTTTTCTTCTTTCCCCAAATTAATTAATTAATTAATCAATCAATCAATCAATCAATTCATCAATTTACTTATTTGTATCAATTTATTTTATTTTATTTTATTTTACCAAATTATTGATTAGTGGCAATCTTACCACATCCAATCAGGAAAAGTAAAGGAAGGTAGTCAACTTCAGAGCAATCAAAAAAAGGAAAGACCTCTAATCCAGCAACACTACAGCACTCACAACCCAATTGCTTAATAAGCACCCAATGACCTTAATTTTACAGAATAATGTCAGTGCTGGATTTCCAACTCAACTCAAATCAAACCCAACTCATGCACAAAAACTCAAAAATGCAATTCTTAATTACATCAATTGATCAGTCTGTTGCCAAGTCCTTGTCAAATTGTCACAACATGAAATATGCTAGGCACACAAAATATCCTCTATGGGAAGGTAAGTTTCGTGAATAGAACAGTGCTAGCCTTAATTTTACTTGAACCGTTGCAGCACACTCTGTCGCATGATGCACTCGTCAGCACCTTCTCTCTCTCTCTGTCTCCTCCTTCTTATCGTCTCTCATATCACAGAAGAACAAAGAACAGACAATAATTGAGTCTTTTCTGCACTCACTGGGTTATTTCAACCATGCAATATTCCTCTGTTCACATTCGCGCTAAGAAATAAGCAAACAACTTAACTCAGGAATATTTATAGATAGCTCAATAACATTTTATTTTATTTATTTTTAATCCGTCAACATATCTCTAGTTTATCAATTCAATAGGTCTCAATCAAATAGTTTCATCGTTAAACAACAGCCGATTTAACAAACAGAACACTCCATTCGCGTTTAAGTCTCCCCCTCCCTCTCTGTCTGCTCTGAGTCTGCATCTCCCAGCAGCTCAGTGCAGACAGGGGAGTGGCATATTTGCTCTACGTAACTCTAAACTCATAAAATCACACGCATGCGTAGTTCATTCACCAATGCGATTTCAGAGTGGAAGGAGCTCCCAAGCAGCTCTCTCCAAGCTAACCAACAGAAAGTAGACAGACCAACTGTACCTCCGTTCTTTCCCCAACAGACAAACAGTAACACTTACCAGAACTCACAAACCAACACAAAACATAGAACACAAATCCTACTCTCTTCCACACACACACACACACACACAGTTTAAGAGGCTTATTTCCGTTCCTACGGACCCCTAAGCATGCTACTACCTTCGCGCCATTTTTTCCTTTGTTCCTAAATTTCTGCCACCTCGAGTTTGCGGATATTCAATGAGCGGTTACATCAAACATATACTTCGTCAACTATAAGTCGAGCGGTAACTTACAATCGAATGTATATACCACAAACTCCAGTCCCCGGGACTGACCTAAATTCAACCTAATGCGCTTTTAGGATTTTCGGCCCATCCTAATGATCGCCTCATTGGAGGGCTTACCATAGATTCGCGATGTCCTAATTTGTATACATTTTCCTTAGTTCCTGGCCTTATTCCTTTATTGTATTCTTTTTGAATTTTATTCAAGCAAAATATCCCTACAGACACTCCCCCCTGTTTGCGTTGTTACCAGCGCAAACAAATTTAGAAATTTAGAACGGACTCTTATCCCACAGCAAATAACAGCAAAGCACACACGCAAGTTCTTAACGGTGCATTCATTCAACGCACACACACAGACACACGAACTGACCAGTGCCCAAAGTGGTGAGAAAACGCACCCTTATCTCTGGAGCGAGAGTCAGCTCGGCGCCCATGAATGGAGCGCTGAGAAAAGACGCAACACAACCCAAATACCTCGTCGCCATTAATGTAGTGTTGAGAAAATGATGCTAATTATGCTGTGAGAACAAGGAAATCCGCTGACACTGTCCTCGATTATAATTATTTATTACATTTGAAGATCTCAGCGCCAATTTACAGACATCTGGAGAACAACCGGACCCAATCTCTAAATATGTTATTCTTCCCTCCTTTGTCCCAAACCATAGTATATATATCCTATGTAATCTGATATGGGTGTTTTCCCCTACAGACCAATCCCAGGACTCCACCTAACAGACTTCCTCTGTTTTAGGGTGCCCCTATAGAACTACTCTCAAGATGCTCCCTTAAGCTGAGTCAACATCCTCTAAAACCATTTGCAAACGTCAGCAAAGTCATAAATTGTTCAGACACCACAATATCATATTAGCTAATCCCACTCAGGAGGGATGTAAGAGGGATACAATCCAATTGTTAACATTCCTGGCAGAACAGGGACACAAAGTGAGCAAAAGGAAACTTAAACTTTGGCAGAGCGAGGTGATTTACTTAGGACACACCATAACTCAGGAGGGGCGAATGTTAAACTCATCCAGAAAAACTGCTATACTTGGAGCGCCAAAACCGTTAAACAAGAAACAAATGATGAGCTTTTTGGGGGTGATAAACTACTGTAGAGCTTGGGTACCGCATTATGCACTGCATACTGGGAAGTTAAGTGATCTTATCTATGGGAAGGCAATGGCAGCCCATGATAAAATCATTTGGAACTCCGAGGCGGAGGAACAATTTATAGAGATAAAAAAGTTGCTAACTTCCCAAACAGCCTTAGCTTTTCCTAGATATGACAGGCCTTTTACCCAAATGGTGGATTGTAGGGAAGGATATATGACATCGGTCTTGACTCAAAAACATGGGGATAAGAACAAACCCATTGCATATTATTCATCTAAATTAGACCAGGTAGCACAAGCAATGCCTCTCTGTTTACAGTCTGCGGTAGCTACAGCTCAGGCGGTGCAAGATTCGGCATCAATAGTTTTGTACCACGATTTAATCCTAAGGGTTCCGCATGCAGTATCCATACTGTTGTTGGAGCATAAGATGGCCTATATGTCACCCGCTAGACATTTATCTTGTATGATAATCCTGTTAAATATGCCTAATTTGACCATTGAATGGTGTACAACTCTGAACCCCTCTACTCTGGTTCCTATTGCAATAGATGGCAGCCCACATGATTGTATAACTGAAACTGAGAAACTTGTGTTGCCAAGACCTGACTTGAAAGACCTAGCCTTAGTAGATGGGGAAGTGACTATGTTTGTTGATGGTTCATCTAGAAAAAACCCTGATGGTACGAATGCTACAGGATATGCAGTTGTAACAGAGACCGACGTCTTGGAAGCTGAATCATTACCTAGAAATTATTCTGCACAACAGGCCGAGATAGTGGCTCTCACTCGGGCATGTCATTTGGGTAAAGGGAAAAAGATTACTATTTACACCGATAGTGCCTATGCATTTAATACAGTACACGTATTTGCTGCACAATGGAGAAACAGGGGAATGGTAACCACTTCTGGCAAAACCATTACACATGCCCAGTTAATTTTGAATCTTTTAGATGCTGTACTCCTACCAGAGAAGTTAGCTATCTGTACATGTGATGCTCACACTAAAGGTGTAGATAGCATAAGCAACGGCAACAGAAAGGCAGATGAGGAAGCGAAAAAGGCAGGTGTCAAACCACAAGCACCCACATACTTACATCTGAAAGAGGAGGTAGACATTGATAAAGCATTACTGATAGACAGCCAGTTAAGAGCACCGATGAAGGAAGTGACTAGATGGGAGAAAATGGGAGCAGTCAAGAAGGGGGAAATGTGGCATCAAGGTAATTTACCTATATTACCAAAATCTCTGTTTAGATATGCAGCAATTTTGATACATGGGCAAAGTCACGTATCAACCGGGGGGATGGTGGAAATAATTGGAAAGCAGTTTGTAGCGTACGGAATAACAAATTACTTTAAAAAAATTTGTTCTAGGTGTGTTATATGTGCACAAAGTAATCATCAAGGAAAGCAGAGAGCACCAAAAGGGGAATTTCCCCAGGCCAGATATCCATTCCAACAGTTGGAAATTGATTTTATAGAACTTACAAAAAGTGAAGGGGAAAAATGGTGTTTGACTGTAATAAACAAGTATACCAAATGGGTAGAAGTCTTTCCAACCTCCTCCGCTGATGCATTAACAGTAGCTAAAGCTTTATGTCAGGAAATAATCCCTAGATTTGGATTGCCAGAAACGATCTATTCCGACAATGGGTCTCACTTCGCCAACCAGGTGATAGATAATATTGGTCAGAAGTTACATATTAATATGAAGAAACATTGTTCATATCATCCGGAATCAGCGGGTTTGATTGAACGCACTAATTCGACGATTAAATCACGTCTGAGAAAAACGCACATGAGTACAGGAAGAAATTGGGTACAATGTCTACCAATAGTATTAATGACGATTAGGGTAACACCGGATAAAGATGGGTTATCCCCCTTTGAAAAAGTGTTTGGGAGACCATATAGAATGCCCGAGTTAGGCAGACTAGAGCAGGCAGATATAGAAGTAGAAGGGACGTTGGCAGGACATATGAGAAGACTGTTCATTAACCAAACACGTATGTCAAAGATTTTGTTCCCCACAGGAGAACTAAAGGAGAGGGTAACCCACTCTATCCAACCAGGTGACTGGGTGTGGATACAATCCCTAAAGAAGAAAGACTGGAAGCAGCCCCGTTGGGAAGGCCCCTATCAGGTTTTATTGGTCACCGCCTTTGCCATTAGAATAGCAGAAAGAGCAACCTGGGTCCACGTTACCCACTGCAAAAAGGTAAGAACACATACAAGCACCACTGAACACACGCAGAGTTAGAGAGAAGAACTGAACCAATAGTGTCCAGGGATCACCTCTGTTAACGAAGATCTCCTACCCCGACCTATCATCACTGTAGTGTGTTCTTAGGGTGTGAGTATGGGGTGGTACCAAGCAGAAGGACCATGCTCCCGAGTGGCGCAGTGGTCTAAGGCACTGCATCGCAGTGCTAGCTGTGCCACTAGAGATCCTGGTTCGTATCCAGGCTCTGTCGTAGCCGGCCGCGACCGGGAGACCCATGGGGCGGCGCACAATTGGCCCAGCGTTGTCCAGGGTAGGGGAGGGAATGGCCGGCAGGGATGTAGCTCAGTTGGTAGAGCATGGCGTTTGCAACGCCAGAGTTGTGGGTTCGATTCCCACGGGGGGCCAGTACGAAAAAAGAATGTATGCACTCACCAACTGTAAGTCGCTCTGGATAAGAGCGTCTGCTAAATGACTAAAATGTAAAATGTAAATGTAAGGACTAAGGGCAGGAGAGGGTTGGCGGTTTTTGGGAATATGGGTGACCCTGAGCTGCATCATAGTCTCGGCAATAGTCTTGATATGTCAAGATTTACCACCACCCTGCACCAATGACACTATGCCCTTACCATTATTAAGAAATAAAAGGGAAGCGACCCGACATACTGACCACCAAGGACGAGTGATCTACAAAATAGGAGTCAGAGAAGGGTGGGGAGTAAGATTCAAAATTAGGATTAGGGATCTTATCAGGGTGGGTAAGCAAGCAACGTGGGATTATAGAATCCCGTTGTATTTATGTTCAGCTCCCTCTGCGGATTGTTCCTGGGCTCAGGTGTTTAGACATACTGGGGGACGGAGATATGAGACGGGGGGGGGGGGCTGGACGTCCAGATGGAGGATAAGAAGGTATAACGACATCCCCACGGAGATGGTAGTAACAATAGTAAAGGTCACTAAAGAGGACATGAAAATAACTTACTGGGCTTGCGCGGGCGAATACGGACGCGATACCTGTCTACGACTACATTTAGTGGAGTCGAAAGAGATGGAGGGCCCAGGTCCTGTCAATAATCCATTAATAGCGATTGACCGAGTAAATCAGTCAAGGGATGACAGAGACAATTCAACTAACCCGTCCACTATGAAAGATTTTCTCCTCCAAGAATGGAACCAAGGGGAAATAGAGGGAGTCCTGGATGAAAATCTCTGGTTAAAGTGGATGAAGTACACTGCTAGGGCCTTGGGGGAGACCAATTGTTATGCATGCTCCATTGGGCGACCGACAATGTTGACCGCCCCAATGCCAAAGGCAATGTTTCCCTGTGTATTAGACCTGGGGTCCAATCAGAAAGAGCACAATTGCACAGGAATTGGGCTAGCAAAGTTGACTTACTCGGCTAGCCCACCTAGGTTCATTTTAACTCCTGGTGAATACCAGTGTTACAGACATAGAAATGGCACTCGTAACTTGGGTGATTTTGATGGCTGTAAGGAGATAATTAATGTGACTGATTTAGATAGGGGAGGGGGGGAAAAAATTACCATCCCTCTGACTGATGTGTGGTGGGCATGTACTAACAAAGGGAGCATTCGACAGACGTTACCAGAAGGATGGGTGGGTACTTGTGCCCCAGTATTGTTGGTCCAACCTGTAAGAATTAGTCATCAAAGACCAGTGACAGGAAGAATAATCAGGAGGAGAAGAAATATAGGTCAGGAAGGAAATAGCCCAATTTGGATAGATGGTATAGACATCCCCAGGGGTGTTCCAGACGAATACAAAGCTATGAATCAAATATGGGAGGGTTTTACCACAAAACATTTCTGGTGGGTGACAATAAACAAGAATGTGGATTGGATTAATTATATCTATTACAACCAACAATGATTTATTAACCAGACTAGAGATGCAGTAAAGGGGATCTCCGAACAATTATCCGCCACTTCACTCATGACTTGGGAAAATCGGTTGGCTCTGGATATGTTGCTGGCAGAACGGGGCGGAGTCTGTAGAATGGTGGGGGGCCATTGTTGCACATTTATCCCTAACAACACCGCACCTGAGGGGACGGTAACCAGAGCTCTTGCAGGATTAACTGCTCTAAGTGAAGAATGGCCTGATAACTCAGGAGTTAGTACATCTTGGACAGGGTGGTTTGATACCATGTTTGGTAAATGGAAAACCATAGCAGCCACCATCTTAGGGGCAGTCAGCGTTTGTATGAGTATTCTTGTATTGTGTGGTTGTTGTTTTGTTCCCTGAGTCCGAGGATTGGTGAGTAAGGCGTTGATGAATGCAGTATCTCACCAAATGATGAGAGATGGACCGACTCCGGACTCTGACGAGGAGAGTGAGAAATGCGATCCTCCAGGCTTGGGGGATAACGAGGACTTTGACCCTGAAAGACCGCAATTTGATGAAACGTTTATTGGTTCTGACGTATGAAGGTCATAGGGAAAATGATGGAAGTAGATAAATATAACTAATCTCTGAGATTATGTCACGATCGTTAGACGGAGTAGACCAATGCGCAGCGTTAGTTGCAAACATACTTAATCTTTATTATCTTTAGTGATAATAAGAACAACAAAACAACAAAACGATGACGTGATGTCCTAGGTTAACAACCAACACGGAACAAACCAAACGGAACAAGATCCCACAAACACTATGGGAAAACAGACTGTTTAAATGTGGTTCCCAATCAGAGACAACCAGCCACAGCTGACACTCGTTGCCTCTGATTGAGAACCACACTGGCCAACATAGAACTAGAACACATAGAATATACAACACAGAACTCAAACACATAGAATCTACACACCCTGGCTCAACATATAGAGTCCCCAGAGCCAGGGTGTGACAGTACCCCCCCCCAAAGGCGCGGACTGCGACCGCGCCTCAACATGAACCAAACAGGGGAGGGCTGGGTGGGCATTCCTCCTCGGAGGCAGTTCCGGCTCCGGGCTTGCCCACCACCCTCCAATAATCCCCCCGTAGCGCCCCTGGTCCTGTCTGGCCCCGCTGGCTGGAGCTGGACTGGACATCGTAGGAGCGGATTGCTTAAGCTCCGGTGTGGAGCAGCTGACCGGTACCTGACCAGGCACCGGTGACCCAGGCACGGGTTATGCCGAACTGACGACGCGCACCCCTGGCTTGGTGCGTGGAGCAGGAACGGACCGGACCGGGCTGACGATGCGCACCCCAGGCTTGGTGCGTGGAGCAGCAACGGGCCGGACCGGGCTGACGATGCGCACCCCTGGCTTGGTGCGTGGAGCAGGAACGGGCCGGACCGGGCTGACGATGCGCACCCCTGGCTTGGTGCGTGGAGCCGGAACGGGCCGTACCGGGCTGACGATGCGCACCCCTGGCTTGGTGCGAGTGGCAGGAACAGGCCGGGCCGGGCTGGCGACGCGCACCGTAGACTTGGTGCGAGTGGCAGGAACAGGCCGGGCCGGGCTGGCGACGCGCACCGTAGGCTTGGTGCGAGTGGCAGGAACAGGCCGGGCCGGGCTGGCGACGCGCACCGTAGGCTTGGTGCGTGGAGCAGGAACAGGCCGGGCCGGGCTGGCGACGCGCACCGTAGACTTGGTGCGAGTGGCAGGAACAGGCCGGGCCGGGCTGGCGACACGCACCGTAGGCTTGGTGCGAGTGGCAGGAACAGGCCGGGCTGGGCTGGCGACGCGCACCGTAGGCTTGGTGCGTGGAGCAGGAACAGGCCGGGCCGGGCTGGCGACGCGCACCGTAAGCTTGGTGCGACGGGTAGGAACAGGCCGGGCCGGGCTGGCGACGCGCACCGTAGGCTTGGTGCGGGGAGCAGGAACAGGCCGGGCCGGGCTGGTGACGCGCACCGTAGGCTTGGTGCGGGGAGCAGGAACAGGCCGGGCCGGACTGGCGACGCGCACCGTAGGCTTGGTGCGAGGGGCAGGAACAGGCCGGGCCGGGCTGGCGACGCACACCGTAGGCTTGGTGCGGGGAGCAGGAACAGGCCGGGCTGGCGACGCGCACCGTAGGCTTGGTGCGAGGGGCAGGAACAGGCCGGGCCGGACTGGCGACGCGCACCATTAACTTAGTGCGGGGAGCAGGAACGGGCCGGACCGGACTGGTGACGCACACCACTTGCTTGGTGTGAGGAGCGGGACTGGGTTTCGTCATAACCCTCCGCTCCCTCAGCTGCCTACCTAGTTCCTCTCGCCGTGCCTCTATTCTCACCTTCTCCCTTATCGCCTCCAGTAACTCTACCCTCTGCACCACTAACTCCTGCTCCCTCTGCACCAATAGCCCCCTTAACCTGGTGGCCTCCTCACCTAACCTCCTAATACGCCCTGTAGCTGCCTCCTGCTGCCCTGTCGCCCATGCTGTGTGCCCCCCCTAATTTTTTTTTGGGGTTGCCTCTCGTCCGTCCGACGACGACACTGTTGACGCCGTTGCTCCTCTCTCCGTCGCGCCTCTACCGTTTCCCTCCATGGACGGCGATCCATCCCGGCCTGGATTTCCTCCCAGGTCCAGGACCCCTGCCCGTCCATTATCTGTTCCCACGTCCAGGCTGCCTGCTCCTGGACACGCTGCTTGGTCCTGGTATGGTGGGATCTTCTGTCACGATCGTTAGACGGAGTAGACCAATGCGCAGCGTTAGTTGCAAACATACTTAATCTTTATTATCTTTAGTGATAATAAGAACAACAAAACAACAAAACGATGACGTGATGTCCTAGGTTAACAACCAACACGGAACAAACCAAACGGAACAAGATCCCACAAACACTATGGGAAAACAGACTGTTTAAATGTGGTTCCCAATCAGAGACAACCAGCCACAGCTGACACTCGTTGCCTCTGATTGAGAACCACACTGGCCAACATAGAACTAGAACACATAGAATATACAACACAGAACTCAAACACATAGAATCTACACACCCTGGCTCAACATATAGAGTCCCCAGAGCCAGGGTGTGACAGATTAATCATACTTGTAAATACATGTATCCTGAGTGTGAAAACATTTAGTTGAAGGGGTGGATTGATAGATTAATTTGTATTTTAAGAATAAGGACTAAAGGATTTCACACCAAATACAGTATAAATGTGTGAACGATGTTAGAGTTATAATGTAGTGTCAACCCACTAACAGAGGGGGGGAGTTAGAAACTGCTGAGAAAGCATTCCAGGGTGAAGGGCACTAAGAAACTGTTTAAAGATGGGCGGAGCAAAGTGCCTTTGTGTGTCAAGGGATATAAAAGCTGTATGTATGTTTTTTGGCGCCAGAGCTCTCCATTAATAAAAATACAGATCATTCTTGCTGGTAGCGGACCTTTGTTTAATTCATGATTAAACCAGAGAATTTACACCCTCTGGGAATTATTCAGAGCATTAAGTTTGATTAATTAGAGATAGAAATTCTCGTGACAGATACCTAGTCAGTTGTACAACTGAATGCATTCAACTGAAATGTGTCTTCTGCATTTACCTGAATCAGAGAGGTGCGGGGGGCTGCCTTAATCGACATCCACATCATCAGCGCCCAGGGAACAGGGGGTTAACAGCCTTTCTCAGGGGTAGAATGACAGATTTTTGCCACACTAACGCCTACTGATTTGTCTTGCTTTAACGTAACTTCTCTAGCTACCTGTCTCTGGTTCCTCACTTCCCTAGCTACCTGTCTCTGGTTCCTCACCTCCCTAGCTACCTGTCTCTGGTTCCTCACTTCCCTAGCTACCTGTCTCTGGTTCCTCACTTCCCTAGCTACCTGTCTCTGGTTCCTCACTTCCCTAGCTACTTGTCTCCGGTTCCTCACCTCCCTAGCTACCTGTCTCTGGTTCCTCACTTCCCTAGCTACCTGTCTCTGGTTCCTCACCTCCCTAGCTACCTGTCTCTGGTTCCTCACTTCCCTAGCTACCTGTCTCTGGTTCCTCACTTCCCTAGCTACCTGTCTCTGGTTCCTCACCTCCCTAGCTACCTGTCTCTTGTTCCTCACTTTCCTAGCTACCTGTCTCTGGTGTGCAACTCCTCTTACCACAACTATGTCTGAAGAGTAAGGACTTACTCTTTTGTTTAAAATGATTGACATTTTCATTGATGGCTGATGGACGTCATCAGCCATCACCACTTCCTCCATCCGTACAGGTACTAAATGTAATGTTTATTATCTAGGGTTATTTATGTTGTAGCAACACCAAATAGCACCCAACTGTTTTAAAGCATCGTTACAGCAAATGCACAGCAGAGATGACGCCTCCTCCTGTACAGTGTCTTCCGACCAAAACACTGACCATGGTTCTGTAGAGATATGAGCTGTCCAAGGTGCTGAAAAGAGCTTTCCCCTAGAGAGCTCCTCTGCCCTCTAAAGCCTGTTGACTCCTGCTTTGTGTAGGTACACTGAAGAACATCACTTGGAGAGGACACTTTAGAAGCTTGTGTTGATCCTGTTTCAGGGCTGAGGTCACTCACTTTTCAAGGTCACACAAAGGAGAGACATTTTGCATTTTAGTAGACACTCTTATCCAGAGCGACTTACAAGAGCAATTAGAGTTAAGTGCCTTGCTCAAGGACACATACAGATTTTTCACCTAGTCGGCTAGGGGATTCGAACCAGCAATCTTTTGGTTACTGGCCCAAACCTCTTAACCGCTACCTGCCACCCAGAGACACCCTATCGGTTGATGACCCTCCAAATCACCCAGCTTTTTTCTCCCTTGTGGGAAGGTCTAAACTACTAACAATCCTTCCTCTTGTATCATCAAAGGCATCTTGGTGAAAGGAGAACCTCTGGACAATCAGTGTGCCATTCAAGGAATTCCTCACTTCAAGGTTCTAAAAGGTTAGCGATAATGATACACGTTTGCTGCACAAAACGCTATTTTTCTCAGCCAAGAAAAGACAATGCTGACTCCTGCTTCTGCCTCCCTTGTCACATTCCTTACAGGTCAGTTTCCTTGTCTGCTTCTCTGTGTGATTGTTTGCATCGCTTACAGTGAGTCACTAGATTCCTTTTCAACCAGCTGGTGTATTGTTTTTTCCTGTCTTCTTGGTTCTGCAGCCGTCAGCTCTGGGCCCTGGCCCCACAGGATAAAACTCTCATTAGATAGGGTACAGAGTGCATGATGGATTCCCATAAGCTCGGCTCCAGGATATTAATGCCCAGAGATTGGTGAGACAAAAACGCACCGGCACAGCAAAACACCTCTGCCGCAAACGTGGGATTACAGAACTATGACTGATGGTGCGTTCCCATCTAGATGTACCTCCACATCAGGGTGTTGCCAGGGTTTTATGTTAATGTGATCTCTAGTGTTATGGTGTTTTTATCAGGAGTGTGACACTAAAGACTCGTGGTGAGCAGAATCAACAACCTCTGCATCATTCAAGACTGTTGCTTTTTGAGAAGGTGTTAAAGTTCACAGTCAGCCATTGTTATGTAAATGACAGCTGAAAAGTACCCAGGGCCTTGCCTTGGCTCGAAGTTATAGCAGGTCCGCCGTAGCCATGGCCCAGTGAGACACGGCTGCTGGTCCGTGTAGACGTTAACAGAGAAGTTTGAGCCTTTTGGGTAAAACACCAGGTTAAATCGTCAATGGAAATGCGCCAAGAGTGAGCGATTTATGAGCTGATACCACCCAGCAATATACAGCTCTGGAGGCTTTGATTAAATGATACTGCTACATAATGACTTTCAGAGATCAATAATAGGAAAAGGAGGAGAATAGGACTGTGTGTTGTTTTCTTCTGTTGGTCGGATATTATTCTGGATGATCAGCAGAATCTATTTATCTCAGTGGTCTGGTACTGTGTATCTTTCACTAATCTATACTAACATACCTCGACTCGTATCAGGCAGCTGGCAGGGATTTAATCATAATTGAATTAATACCGTAAAACCTCATTTTATCTGTTGCAAGCATGATGCCAGTTGGTGGTGGTATGTGAGCACATGTTTTTATGTTCAAAATAGTCTCTGCAGCTGTGAAAAAAGGTACCCAGTTGTCATACTTGAGTAAAAGTAAAGATATCATAGTAGAAAATTACTCAAATAAAAGTGAAAGTCACCCAACAAAATACTACTTGAGTAAAAGTCTGC
This sequence comes from Coregonus lavaretus, assembly GCF_964263955.1. NCBI lineage: Eukaryota > Metazoa > Chordata > Actinopteri > Salmoniformes > Salmonidae > Coregonus > Coregonus lavaretus. The sequence continues at coordinate 47,665,834 of NC_139990.1, read as the reverse complement.
AAGTATTTGATTTTAAATATACTTAAGTATCAACAGTAAATGTAATTGCTAAAATATACTTAAGTATCAAAAGTAAAAGTAAATGCTATAAATAATTTCAAATTCCTTATATTAAGCAAACCAGACAGCATGATTGTCTTGTTTATTATTTTATTTACGGGGCACACTCCAGCCAGGGGCGTCATGTAAAAATCTTCCCAGCGTGATATAGTTCCCAATCGTTCTGATCGTGTTCTGATTGTGACGTCATGCTGTAAAATTTCTCCCAGCGTGAAAATGTTCCCACTTCAATAATTTCACTCGCATCTCTTTATGTGGATGGCGGAGCTCGTGCAGCTGTTTCTGACGTCACAATCACAAGACAATCAAAACGATTGGGAACAATTTCACGCTGGGAAGATTTCTACATGACAAGGAGCTCAACTCCAACACTCAGACATAATTTACAAATGCAGTATTTGTGTATAGTTAGTCCGCCAAATCAGCGGCAGTAGTGATGACCGCGCTTTCTCTTGATAAGTGCGTTAACATTTTCCTGTCATATAAATAAATAAATAAAATAAATAAATAGGTCATTTAGCAGACGCTCTTATCCAGAGCGACTTACAGGAGCAATTAGGGTTAAGTGCCTTGCTCAAGTGCACATCGACAGATTTTTCACCTAGTCAGCTCGGGGATTAGAACCAGCGACCTTTCGGTTACTGGCACAACGCTCTTAACCACTAAGCTACCTGCTAAGCATACGAAATGTAACAAGTACTTTTGAGTGTTAGGGAAAATGTATCTGAGCAAAAAGTACATTATTTTCATTAGGAATGTAGTGGAGTAAAAGTAAAAGTTATCATAAATATAAATATAATGTAAAGTACAGATACCCCCAAAAAAACTACTTAAGTAGTACAGTGAGGGAAAAAAGTATTTGATCCCCTGCTGATTTTGTATGTTTGCCCACTGACAAAGACATGATCAGTCTATCATTTTAATGGTAGGTTTATTTGAACAGTGAGAGACAGAATAACAACAAAAAAATCCAGAAAAACGCATGTCAAAAATGTTATAAATTGATTTGCATTTTAATGAGGGAAATAAGTATTTGACCCCTCTGCAAAACATGACTTAGTACTTGGTGGCAAACCCTTGTTGGCAATCACAGAGGTCAGACGTTTCTTGTAGTTGGCCACCAGGTTTGCACACATCTCAGGAGGGATTTTGTCCCACTCCTCTTTGCAGATCTTCTCCAAGTCATTAAGGTTTCGAGGCTGACGTTTGGCAACTCGAACCTTCAGCTCCCTCCACAGATTTTCTATGGGATTAAGGTCTGGAGACTGGCTAAGCCACTCCAGGACCTTAATGTGCTTCTTCTTGAGCCACTCCTTTGTTGCCTTGGCCGTGTGTTTTGGGTCATTGTCATGCTGGAATACCCATCCATGACCCATTTTCAATGCCCTGGCTGAGGGAAGGATGTTCTCACCCAAGATTTGATGGTACATGGCCCCGTCCATCGACCCTTTGATGCAGTGAAGTTGTCCTGTGCCCTTAGCAGAAAAACACCCCCAAAGCATAATGTTTCCACCTCCATGTTTGACGGTGGGGATGGTGTTATTGGGGTCATAGGCAGCATTCCTCCTCCTCCAAACACGGCGAGTTGAGTTGATGCCAAAGAGCTCGATTTTGGTCTCATCTGACCACAACACTTTCACCCAGTTCTCCTCTGAATCATTCAGATGTTCATCGGCGAACTTCAGATAGGCCTGTATATGTGCTTTCTTGAGCAGGGGGACCTTGCGGGCGCTGCAGGATTTCAGTCCTTCACGGCGTAGTGTGTTACCAATTGTTTTCTTGGTGACTATGGTCCCAGCTGCCTTGAGATCATTGACAAGATCCTCCCGTGTAGTTCTGGGCTGATTCCTCACCGTTCTCATGATCATTGCAACTCCACGAGGTGAGAACTTGCATGGAGCCCCAGGCCGAGGGAGATTGACTGTTCTTTTGTGTTTCTTCCATTTGCGAATAATCGCACCAACTGTTGTCACCTTCTCACCAAGCTGCTTGGCGATGGTCTTGTAGCCCATTCCAGCCTTGTGTAGGTCTACAATCTTGTCCCTGACATCCTTGGAGAGCTCTTTGGTTTTGGCCATGGTGGAGAGTTTGGAATCTGATTGATTGATTGCTTTTATGGACAGTTGTCTTTTATACAGGTAACAAACTGAGATTAGGAGCACTCTCTTTAAGAGTGTGCTCCTAATCTCAGCTCGTTACCTGTATAAAAGACACCTGGGAGCCAGAAATCTTTCTGATTGAGAGGGGGTCAAATACTTATTTCCCTCATTAAAATGCAAATCAATTTATAACATTTTTGACATGCGTTTTTCTGGATTTTGTTGTTGTTATTCTGTCTCTCACTGTTCAAATAAACCTACCGTTAAAATTATAGACTGATAATTTCTTTGTCAGTGGGCAAACATACAAAATCAGCAGGGAATCAAATACTTTTTTCCCTCACTGTACTTCAAAGTATTTTTACTTAGTTACTTTACACTACTGAATCTCTGTAGTACCACAACATATTACTGTTGACTCGCACACAGCATTTTCCAGAAACTGTTTAATATCAACGCAGCACATTAACTGCAAATCATTCTAATTAACCAGAGGCCAAGGTCTCTGGAGACACAGTCTGTGTGAGGTGAATTTACTTTAATCAATGCACGTGTCACATGAGTTTCAGGACACCATGTCTCAACATCTGAGCTAACCTTCTTCGTAGATAAGGTTAAGTGCATTAGAATAGATTAATATGATAAATAAGTGTACTCTTCCTCTGGGGACAAATCATTTCCTGTTTCGTTCCGGGCTGAGACTCCTGCTGAGTCGCTGAGCAGAGCACTATCGTCTATTGGCCTCCGTGATCCTCCTGACACCAGCTGAAGGAAACAGGATTTGGCTGGTGGTGGTTCATCTGTACATTTGTACTCCGACATCCAGTGTGGTCTGACCAGTTTCTCACAGCAGGAAAATAATCCTGCAGCAAAAGGAAATGTGAATTATTTCATAATTAGGGGTTGGTAAATTTTTTGTTAGGGCAAATAAAGTCTGAAATGTTACAGTGGAAATTACCAACTTTAGAAGCCTTTTTAAACTTCAAATACACTACAAGTTTGCATTTCCTGCTGTGTAGGAACACTCCTAGAACAACAGGTAGATCAAATTAAGATCCCACATCTGTAAATATATGAATCGTTTGGGTATTACATGAGTTACTGCATAAATATGGATGCAGATTTAAATGTTTCAAAAGTGACTGCACAAAAATGAAAACCCCTGTTGATTCAGTAATGAGTCGCTACAGTACCGACTACAGAAATAGCTGTCATTAGGCTAAAGTGAGCTACTGCAAAGTCGTTATGCCAAGACAATAAAAGACAGCTGAACTTTCCAGTGTTTAACTGACTGGATGTTTTCCTGATGCTGGAATAAGTTCATATTACTCTCTCTCTCTCTCTCTCTCTCTCTCTCTCTCTCTCTCTCTCTCTCTCTCTCTCTCTCTCTCTCTCTCTCTCTCTCTCTCTCTCTCTCTCTCTCTCTCTCTCTCTCTCTCCCCCCCTTCTCTCTCCCCCTTCTCACTCTCTCCCTCCTCTCTCGTTCTCTCTCACTCCCCCCCCCCCCTCTCTGTTTCCCTCTCTCTCATCATGTGCCTATACTGTATTTCTCCCTGACTCTGGATTCAACATGACATGTATTCCTCTAAGCTCTAAGCCCACACAATTGACATGATCAGTTCTATATCTTTCATATGCTGTTTGAGTAGTAGTTGTTATAACCATTGATAATGATCCATAAATGAAATACAAATGCATGAGTATTGAGCGTAAGTATTTGTCTAGGCCAAATATTGTCCACCATTTTTCATAACCAAATTCCTTCACAATGAAAATCATTGGAAATGTTGTGCAGTAAAAACAAATTATAATTGTGTCACCCAATGCAGAGCCACACATTTGGACGCACACGCACACACACACACACACACACACACACACAGTCTTGCGCAGCTAACCTTGTGGGGACATACAATTCAGTCCCATTCAAAATGCTATTTTCCCTAACCCCACTCCCTTTGCTATGAAGCCCCTAAATAAGATCTGGTGCAACCAATTACCTTCAGAAGTCACATAATTAGTTAAATAAAGTCCACCTCTGTGCAATCTAAGTGTCACTTGATCTGTCTCATGATCTCAGTATATATACACCTGTTCTGAAAGGCCCCAGAGTAGGCAAACCACTAAGCAAGGGGCACCACCAAGCAAGTGGCACCATGAAGACCAAGGAGCTCTCCAAACAGGTCAGGGACAAAGTTGTGGAGAAGTACAGATCAGCGTTGGGTTATAAAAAAATATCAGAAACTTTGAACATCCCACGGAGCACCATTAAATTGAAAGAATATGGCACCACAACAAACCTGCCAAGAGAGTGCCGCCCATCAAAACTCACAGACCAGGCAAGGAGGGCATTAATCAGAGAGGCAACAAAGAGACCAAAGATAACCCTGAAGGAGGTGCAAAGCTCCACAGCGGAGATTGGAGTATCTGTCCATAGGACCACTTTAAGCCGCACACTCCACAGAGCTGGGCTTTATGGAAGAGTGGCCAGAAAAAAGCCATTGCTTAAAGAAAAAAATAAGCAAACACGTTTGGTGTTCGACAAAAGCCATGTTGGAGACTCCCCAAACATATGGAAGAAGGTACTCTGGTCAGATGAGACTAAAATTGAGCTTTCTGGCCATCAAGGAAAACGCTATGTCTGGTGCAAACCCAACACCTCTCATCACCCAGAGAACACCATCCCCACAGTGAAGCATGGTAATATAATATAATATAATATGCCATTTAGCAGACGCTTTTATCCAAAGCGACTTACAGTCATGCGTGCATAATTTTTTTTGTGTATGGGTGGTCCTAAGGATCAAACCCACTACCCTGGCGTTACAAGCACCGTGCTCTACCAGCTGAGCTACAGAGGACCACGTGGTGGTGGCAGCATCATGCTGTGGGGATCTTTTTCATTGGCAGGGACTGGAAAACTGGAATGATGGATGGCTGCCACCACTCAAGAATACAGGGACATTCTTGAGGGAAACCTGTTTCAGTCTTCCAGAGATTTGAGACTGGGACGGAGGTTCACCTTCCAGCAGGACAATGACCCTAAGCATACTGCTAAAGCAACACTTGAGTGGTTTAAGGGGAAACATATAAATGTCTTAGAATGGCCTAGTCAAAGCCCAGACCTAAATCCAATTGAGAATCTGTGGTATGACTTAAAGATTGCTGTACACCAGTGGAACCCATCCAACTTGAAGGAGCTGGAGCAGTTTTGCCTTGAAGAATGGGCAAATATCCCAGTGGCTAGATGTGCCAAGCTTATAGAGACATACCCCAAGATACTTGCAGCTGTAATTGCTGCAAAAGGTGGCTCTACAAAGTATTGACTTTGGGGGGGTGAATAGTTATGCACACTCAAGTTTTCAGTTTTTTGGTCTTATTTCTTGTTTGTTTCACACAAAAAAATGTTTTTGCATCTTCAAAGTGGTAGGCATGTTGTGTAAATCAAATGATACAAACCCCCAAAAAATCCATTTTTATTCCAGGTCCCTAAACCTCCTAGAAATAGCATTTGACCTTGAGGGGATGAACAAAATGTCCCCATTTGACCTTGTGGGGACTCCTGGTCCCCACAAGTATAGTTAAACACGTCCACACTCACACACACACACACACACACACACACACACACATACACACACACACACACACACACACACACACAATCCAGGGCAATTTGTCACTTACATTGACAAAACTATAGGAGGATATCCTCTGTATGGCAGGAAAGCTGGTTCCTCTAGGGAGGTGTCCTGATATCTCCAGTGCTATATTTAGGGCCTGGGGCAAATGTTATTTGGGGAGGATGACAAACTCTTCAGTCCTCTCGCCCTCCCTCCTCTCTTCTCCTTCTCTCTTTCCCTCTCTATCTCCACAGAGTCCTCACCTTTCTAATAACCCCAATGTATCAGATTTAAGGATAGAACAATTTAAATTGTGGTGGCAAAATTGCACTAATAGTATATTTAGACCCAAATACACACAAACAAACACTAATGAAAGATATGGTAGTTGATCAAGTTGAAATGTTACATAATAAGACATAAATGAGGGTACTCTTCGGCCTTAATATTGAAATTTCTCAACCCCAAGCTGTAGGCCTGTTTTCAGGAACTGTTACTGAAATGTTAAATTACTTTTTTTGGTATTGCACACAAAACGTATCCTGCAAAAGAGAGTCTCTTGACAAATAGAAGAACAGTGGGATATTGTATGAATTATCTACTACCATGAGTTTTATTATAACACCATCACTCTATCTGGGAAAACCTCTTTACGAGGTTACCTTGGGGTAAAAAGACACAATCATGCCTCACAAAACATTAAAATAGCCCCCATCCATCAATAAATGAGGTTTTTGTGTTAAGGGCGATGGGTAAGTATGAGAAAAATGTGCATCCATAAATTGGGGCATTGACTTTTATTAATTGGATATTTTCTTGTGCATCTTATGTAACAACCTGACATTCATTGCAGTAAATTTCATTCAACAATAAGTTTGGTTTTGAGGGTAATGCTATAAAATACAATTTTTTTTATTATATTTTGGTGCTAATGTTTTAAATGCCAGTGATTGCACATTCACAGCCAAAGGCTGGCAGGATGCAGAGTAACATATTGTAGAACCGCCCCCCCCCCACACCCCGGTGTGCTGTGTGGGTTCAGGTAAAGAGAGGGGACCCTCAGCTCCTCATTGGCTGATGATGAAATTCAGACACATTAATACCAGTCGCTTTACTTCGGTGTCCAACGCCTCCAGCCAGCTGGTGCCCTCTCCCCTGGGTTAGAGTTGACCCCTTTCTGCTGAAAATACCCAATTCACTGGAGCAATTTCCCCTATCTTTCAGAAATCTCCCTCCTATGGTTCACTCCTATGGGTACCAAGTTATTTGAAATCCATGATTTATTGTATATGGACAATACTCTTATAAAAGAGAACACTATTGTTTCATTGTGTTTTGATAAATGATTGAGTCGATTTTACTGACTAAAGGGGTCTTAATCAATCAAAACCACTAACCAGGGTTTCAAGGAAAATACAAAACAACAGCTTCATCCCACTACAGAATACATTTTTGATTCATGTTCGTAACAAAACAATGTTTACAGTGTAAAGGAAAAAACAAATAAATGTCTAAGCATGCTTGATGCCATGACAAGCTTTGTTTTGCATTATTCCAGAAACTCCTGGTTAGTACTTTGATTGAATTGGACCTCAAGTGATAGACTTGGATCTCTTGAGCTCTTCCTGATTTGCAGCCTCAGTTTGACGGTGAGCACTCAGCTTCAAAAGTGGGTCAACGTGTATAAGTGTGGCCGTTGGAGTGGAACTGTCGCTACCTCTCTCCACCGCCCAAATATCAATTAATTTATCTCCCTGCAGCCATGCACACAGCAGCTCACACAGCAGAGAATACTAATGCCATCCAGACATAGAGGGAGAGAGGAGAGAGAGAGAGAGAGAGAGAGAGAGAGAGAGAGAGAGAGAGAGAGAGAGAGAGAGAGAAGAAAGGGTGAGAGAGCAAGGAGAGAGTGAAAGTGAGAGGAACAAGAGATGGGGGATAAGGTGAGACATTAAGTGAAATAATGTGTTTGTGTGTGTGGGTCGAGAGGGGAGGGATTTCACAAATAGAAATATAATGTTTATTATTTGCAGTTTGACGTTGATGGAGCTGTTATTGCTTCAACAATAGGAAGCCAGAGGCTGGTCATTGTTCATTAAACTCATAGGCTTCTTTACACCCCATTTCATCTCAATGCACTCAGGAATACCTTCTGCTGAATGGAAAGTGAACAGAATGAAGAATGAAACTCATCCTAACTTTAAAGGCTGGAAGTGGAGAGGACAATGTTAGAGGATGAACAAGTAAGAGAGATCCACACAGATGGTGTGAGAGAGAGGAAGGCATACACACACACACACACACACACACACAGAATAACACACACACACACACACACACACACAGAATAACACACACATACAGTAACACATAATAACACACACATACACACACAAAATAAAACACACAAACACACACACTCAGCTCCCAGACTTCTGTGTGAAGAGGTACAATCTCACACACGTCTCCCAGACGACTGCATGGGGAGGCCTAATCAGGCTCTATTCTTCAGAGAGCTATGGGTGTCTACCCCCCGAACCTCGCCAAACCAACTGTTCCTCTCCTCCCATACCTGTCATCCTGCCAATTCCAGTCAGTTGAATTGGACATGGAGGTTCTCCATTACTGTTTGCAATGAATTTTATATTAAAGTCACCAAAGGCTGTGCAGCTAGCATACAGTTTTGAACAGTGATCAAAAGTAATGGGATTGAAGATATGTTTGGAAAAGAAAAAGATAAACAATGGAGGGAACCTTTCTGGATGAATACCATCTGTAAGTACTGATTAAAGTTTCATAGAGACCTATCCGCTATCCACTCACAGCCTGTATTATTATAACTGTCATTGTCATTGAGGAAATCAATGATGAATAGCTAGGTCATATGTGTTTTAATTCAATCTCGCTCTCTGTAGTGCTAATATGGGTCCTTCATGGGGCTGCCATCTTTACCTCTCATATTAAAGCTATTCATATCACCTCCACGGCCTCACTCCTAATAAAAGGCTAGATTTAATCACAGCACCGGCTCATCACTGTCACACACATTACAAATTGGCATGGAAGGAGATAGGTTTTTGCAATTTTATAACAAAATCCCCCAAGATACCAGCAATCAGCGTTACATCTCGCTCTTCCCCCAATCACGATCCAAATCCCCCGAGATACCTCCAATCAGTATTACATATCGCTCTTCCCCCAATCACAATCCAAATCCCCCGAGATACCTCCAATCAGCATTACATCTTGCTCTTCCCCCAATCGCCATCCCAAATCCCCCAAGATACCTCCAATCAGCGTTACATCTCGCTCTTCCCCCAATCACCATCCCAAATTCCCCAAGATACCTCCAATCATCATTACATCTCGCTCTTCCCCCAATCACCATCCCAAATCCCCCCAGATACCTCCAATCAGCGTTACATCTCGCTCTTCCCCCAATCACAATCCAAATCCCCCAAGATACTGCCAATCATCATTACATCTCGCTCTTCCCCCAATCACCATCCCAAATCCCCCAAGATACCTCCAATCAGCGTTACATCTCGCTCTTCCCCCAATCACCATCCCAAATCCCCCAAGATACCTCCAATCAGCATTACAGCCTGCTCTTCCTCCAATCACCATCCCAAATCCCCCAAGATACCTCCAATCAGCATTACATCCTGATCTTCCTCCAATCATCATCCCAAATCCCCCAAGATACCTCCAATTAGCATTACATCCTGCACTTCCTCTATGTGGGTTGATTACATTTCCCTGTTGATGTTCCACCTCGGATAACACATCTTCTGTCAAAATGAAACAGGCTGTAAGAACCAATCACATGATATATTGCATTTTCTTAATTATGAGTCTGAAATATTGTTAAATCACTGTAAGATGTGAGAATCTGATTGAGGTGTTGGTGAGATGTTTGTTGGTCGTTCATCATCGCTCGTCAGTTAATCTGTTCAGCCTACAACAAACACATTTCATGTCATGTTTTCTGGTTTGTCGTGAAGATTGAAGCTGAGAGGCATATCTGGAGTTTGATCTCCCACCTCCCCCCCGTGCTGCCGTGCCTTCCTCAGATCCGAGCCAGGAGATTACTGTACAACAGAGACAAAAGAGAATCCACACTGGCAGGCAGGAAGAAGCTTCTTCTTTCTTTTCACTGGATCTCTGTTTTTCCCGCAGCGTCTGCAGTGCTAGTAGCTAGGCTGTGGCTTGAGGACTTCTTGTATATTTCATGTCTTCAAAAGTTAAAATCAAAGGCTGGTGCTCAAACTCCGGATTTTCATAAATGCTTTATTGTCAAGCAAAAGGCTTTATGTAGTACAGCGAAATCTAAAAGGATGTTAGAGGGTCAGGCAATGACTGTCTTCAGATGTCATTTACTTTTAATGGGCAATATTCATAAATTATGTGCAGCTCCCTGGAGAGCTAAAAGATTATGCTAACAGTATTACTATTGATGTTGGAGAGGGGAGGCCCGTACAGAAATCAGGACTGTCTTCAGCCCAGGGGCAAGAGTAGCTATGCACATCCAGCTTAATCAATACCACCTGTTATTGAAGCCCTTATTCTATAGGTGTCTGAAATGGGAATTAAATAAGATGAGGAAGAACAATAACTCTCTCCCTAGTTGTCATCAAACAGTCAATATACTCTAATGAGTTTGCAGAGTTACAGTAATCACATTTCTGAAAAAGAAAAAAAAAGAGTTCTACAATTACAGAGCTACGAAGCATAATTAATGGTTATAATGCCATGTTTACGACGTGTAATGTATGTTTTATGAACATACAGACAGGTAACATAAATCATTTCCCTATTTATACATTTGTTAAGATATTTTTTGGTATCCATGTGGTTTACTAAACCACACAATGAAAACATCAGCTTGATGATCAAGAGTAATATGGTGTGTTACTCTGGGATCTCCTGAGAGTTTCCTGGTTCACATGAAAGAGAAAACCCAAGCAGTGTGGAGATGAAAGTTTGGAATGTACACACACACACACACACACACACACACACACACACACACACACACACACACATGTTTGGAATGTACACACACACACAAAAATCTATACACTAATATTCAATATTGATTTAATTTAAAGTGCTGGGAGAGCTAACAATGTAATTAGTTACCCAGCTTACCATAATCCACTCTTCAGTTAAAGGAAAGATAATTGCTTGTTCTTCTAGATGGAAATGACAGGAAGAACAAAAAGAAGAAGAACTATCATGAAGTAAATGTCTGTCATCTCTGTTGACCTACTAGGTCACCAACCCTGGTCTATTATGAAGTAAATGTCTGTCATCTCTGTTGACCTACTAGGTCACCAACCCTGGTCTATCATGAAGTAAATGTCTGTCATCTCTGTTGACCTACTAGGTCACCAACCCTGGTCTATTATGAAGTAAATGTCTGTCATCTCTGTTGACCTACTAGGTCACCAACCCTGGTCTATCATGAAGTAAATGTCTGTCATCTCTGTTGACCTACTAGGTCACCAACCCTGGTCTATCATGAAGTAAATGTCTGTCATCTCTGTTGACCTACTAGGTCACCAACCCTGGTCTATTATGAAGTAAATGTCTGTCATCTCTGTTGACCTACTAGGTCACCAACCCTGGTATATCATGAAGTAAATGTATGTCATCTCTGTTGACCTACTAGGTCACCAACCCTGGTCTATTATGAAGTAAATGTCTGTCATCTCTGTTGACCTACTAGGTCACCAACCCTGGTCTATCATGAAGTAAATGTCTGTCATCTCTCTGTTGACCTACTAGGTCACCAACCCTGGTTTATCATGAAGTAAATGTCTGTCATCTCTGTTGACCTACTAGGTCACCAACCCTGGTCTATCATGAAGTAAATGTCTGTAATCTCTCTGTTGACCTACTAGGTCACCAACCCTGGTCTATCATGAAGTAAATGTCTGTCATCTCTCTGTTGACCTACTAGGTCACCAACCCTGGTTTATCATGAAGTAAATGTCTGTCATCTCTGTTGACCTACTAGGTCACCAACCCTGGTCTATCATGAAGTAAATGTCTGTCATCTCTGTTGACCTACTAGGTCACCAACCCTGGTCTATTATGAAGTAAATGTCTGTCATCTCTCTGTTGACCTACTAGGTCACCAATCCTGGTTTATCATGAAGTAAATGTCTGTCATCTCTGTTGACCTACTAGGTCACCAACCCTGGTCTATTATGAAGTAAATGTCTGTAATCTCTGTTGACCTACTAGGTCACCAGGCTCTGTCGTAGCCGGCCGCGACCGGGTGACCCATGGGGCGGCGCACAATTGGCCCAGCGTCGTCCAGGGTAGGGGAGGGAATGGCCGGCAGGGATGTAGCTCAGTTGGTAGAGCATGGCGTTTGCAACGCCAGGGTTGTGGGTTCGATTCCCACGGGGGGCCAGTATGAAAAATAAAAAAATTATGTATGTACTCACTAACTGTAAGTCGCTCTGGATAAGAGTGTCTGCTAAATGACTAAAATGTAAATGAAAATGTAAGTAAATGTCTGTCATCTCTGTTGACCTACTAGGTCACCAACCCTGGCCTATCATGAAGTAAATGTCTGTCATCTCTGTTGACCTACTAGGTCACCAACCCTGGTCTATTATGAAGTAAATGTCTGTCATCTCTGTTGACCTACTAGGTCACCAACCCTGGTCTATTATGAAGTAAATGTCTGTCATCTCTGTTGACCTACTAGTTCACCAACCCTGGTCCAGGAGACCAACAAGATGTGCTCTTTCTGAAAGGCTTGGATAGGCAACATGATTGCAGGTTGGTGAGTGTCAGACATATCTTTCACCCAGCTCCCTCTCTGGCTCCCTGGAGCTGCTCCTCGTAGTACAGTAGTTGGTCCACTTCAAAGCCATCGCTGGGCCTCTCCACCAGGCTGCTGAGGGCCTGTCTGATGCTCCCCTCACCCTCCTGCCTCTCCCTGGCTCCCTTCAGGTAGTCATACACCCTCTGGAAGACGGTCAGACCCAGCCGACGGGACACTGACCTGGGACAGACACAGGGAGAGAGACTGGGTGTCAACTCTGTCAACCAATCACACTCATCAGCCTGACATTTTGACAGTTTAAATGTTGTCCTGGCTCCCATAACGTGCTCTCTGTGTAGAGTGATTTGATGTGATTGACAGGAGGCAGGAAATTACATTGAACTTGTACTTTAGTGATATTTCATGCTCAACATTTGCATGGTGTGCACTGCGGGCAACCTCAAGCAAATTTTAAACAGAACCAGAATGATTGTTGCTAAAGCAGGTGAACAGAGGTATCCAGCCAGAATAACAGCACTTAGCATTTACATTTGAGTCATTTAGCAGACACTCTTATCCAGAACAGCTTAAAGTAGTGAGTGCATACATTTTTCGTACTGGTCTCCCGTGGGATTTATCCACAACCCTGGCATTGCAAGCTCCATGCTCTATCAACTGAGCCATACGAGACCCCAAATAGACCACTCTTGTACCCCTTAGCAACAAGAGTGGTCTATTTGTTCCTGTATGCTCTCACATAATGCATCATGGATGCTGTGAGAGATAGAGTATTACTATACCTGTCTGTCAAATAGAATGTAAAAAATCATATTTCATGACATGGAGACATACAGTGTCACTAGCCAGTGCTAAGCTGCCTAAACTCCCAGAGTGTGTGTGTTCTGTCTTCAGTGGGTGCTCCGTTGCCATGGAGCTGGCAGCAGGAAAAGAGCAGGTGCATTGGGGCGGGCCTCGTGAATTTGACGGAGGCCTGTGGGCCCAAGAAACTCCACGTATCATACACCAAAGTCCACATCTTCCACTAGGAGACAACACAACTCCAGCAGTCCAATCAATCAGGCACAAAATCAACCGTTTCTAATGCCCAGAGCACATGGTACTCGATTGTCACGGGACAAATGTCAACTCTCTATTGAGAGATCTGTTGAGATTCACTGCATTGTTTTCTGGAGATGTCACAGCCAGAGAAAACTGACATTTAGAAAATACTTATTTATCTGATCCTTCCTGTCTTCCCTGGACGCCTTTTACCAGATACTATTTCTGGAGTTATTATTGTGACATAAAGATTAATGTCTACTTTTGGTTTGTCCAGTCATCTGATAATGGTCCTATCAGGTCTATAAAGCTGGTGAAAGCTCTCTCCCAGAGAAATGAACCATTAGGATCTCAGATTGGACTTTATTGATGTTCTGGGGCTGTCTGGGAGAGAGGAAGGCCCCGAAGTGTAATTCATTTTCAGCTAAAAGTACCATGACATTTGGGGCTATATGGTCTTTTTGTCTATAGTGATCTTGGAGATGACCCTGGGACCTCAGACAAAGCTTCAGACCAACAAAAAAACGTGTTTGGTTGGCCATAGTTGTATGTTCAGCGTTTTCTGTCCATAGTTCAGTTGTATGTTCATAGTTGTGTGTTCAT
>NC_139990.1:47639983-47651406 GCF_964263955.1 Coregonus lavaretus | reverse complement strand
AATCAGTGGAATTAGAGTATGATAGCTAAGGAGATGGAGAAGATTCTGGCGTTTGATTGCAAATATGCAGACGGAGTCGAAAAGAGAACACACAGAAGGCTGTTGACAACATAAAACACCTGTCTCCGGATTACATCTTCAAACTAAGAGCAACCATGGCATCTGTGACAGAGAGGGAGAAGCATCCATCCATGTATACGGGTAAGAGAGTCTAGCTAGCTACATTTTCAGATATTACATGTTTCAAATGTTGTCAGAAAGTAATTTTCATTTCAAGTTAAAGTGTACTGTTAGCTAGCTAGTTAACGTTAGCTGGCTGGCTAGCTAGCTAACGTTACGTGTATGATCTGTGTAGTAATATTAGTAGTATCTCAGAGTCATTTGCATTGCTAGTTACAGCCTAATGTTAGCTAGCTAACATTGAACCTGGTTGGTTAGCTACCTACAGATTCATGCAGGGAAGTAACGTTATGAGTTGGGATTATTATACCTCTTTAAGGAATACCTGGAATAGTATAACAGTAATCCTTCTACCCCCCCCCCCCCCCCCCCCCCCCCATAAAAAAAAAAAGGGGGTGGTTGTCCCACTGGCTATCCTAAGTTGAATGCACCAATTTGTAAGTCGCTCTGGATAAGAGCGTCTGCTAAATGACTTAAATGTAAATGTAAATGATGGTTCATTGTTTAGCTAGCTAGCTACATGTCTAAACAAAAGACTCCGCTATGCAAGTAACTATTCAATATAATGTTTATGATGTCACTGCTACAACTGTCGATAGATGTAGCTGATACATTTGCTCTGGCTATCTACTCCGATTTCAGAGCACTCTTGTCTGAGTGTGCCAGAGCGCAGAATAACTGACGAATTTACGAACGCTCAACACCCGTTGAATATGGCCGGTGTCAGTAAACGTTGGGGAAAAAGCATAATTAAATTGTTGCCAGCAGCACAGTTGCAGTCACCAATGCTCTGGATAACATAAAAACAGCCTAACCAGCTCTGCTAAGGCGAGTAAAATGGTCAGAGTGAGCTGTTCTAGCCAACTTTAGCCAGTTAGCTTGGGTGCTTAACTGCTGTTGTTAGGGCAGAACGCTCGGATCAACCCTACTTTTCGGCCAGAGCGTCCAGTGTGCGCTCTGAACGCTCCGAGAGAAAAACGCTCAGAATTTACAAAAGGCCAGTCTGACAATGCTCTGAGTTTATGAACGCCCAGAGCACACTCTGGCACTCTGAGCACACCCATAGTATAAGCCAGCCTTTAGTCTTGAAATCTTTGGTTGTTTAGTACATGCCCTCACATGTGAATCCTTAAAGAGATGGGTGGGCTAAAGCTTAAAAGGGTGTGAATGATGCTGAATGGGTGTAGACAAAAAAGAGCTCTCCAGTAGGTACCAAAACATTCAAGGGCCATTTTCTCAAAAGTGAGGTTACAAGTTTATCAACTTTCAAAGCAGAATAACTTTCCCATTGTTCCTCAACTGTAGTGTATGATATACAATTTTCTAGCTCTGAGTCTTTACTTTTATCCCATGTAAAAAACACAATTTCAAATGTTGCTACAAAAGACCGAATCGAGCCGGTCGGTCATTTAAATGATAGTCATTTAAATTAATGGCGGATTACAAAGTGAATTGCAAACCTTATTTTGAATTGAAATCAATTGTCCACTTCTACACTTGAGTTTGAACTGACCCTAGCCTCGTCGCCTTCCCTAAAATGGGAGGCGTGACAATGTGATGATTTTGGAGGTATGGCAACAAGAGACTAAACTGACCCCAACCCTGATGAGCACTACAGCTGCTACAGTACAACAGACTGACCCCAACCCTGATGGGCACTACAGCTGCTACAGTACAACAGACTGACCCCAACCCTGATGGGCACTACAGCTGCTACAGTACAACAGACTGACCCCAACCCTGATGGGCACTACAGCTGCTACAGTACAACAGACTGACCCCAACCCTGATGGGCACTACAGCTGCTACAGTACAACAGACTGACCCCAACCCTGATGGGCACTACAGCTGCTACAGTACAACAGACTGACCCCAACCCTGATGGGCACTACAGCTGCTACAGTACAACAGACTGACCTCAACCCTGATGGGCACTACAGCTGCTACAGTACAACAGACTGACCCCAACCCTGATGGGCACTACAGCTGCTACAGTACAACAGACTGACCCCAACCCTGATGGGCACTACAGCTGCTACAGTACAACAGACTGACCCCAACCCTGATGGGCACTACAGCTGCTACAGTACAACAGTTGTTGAAGTCTCCTATTTTCTTATTCTTAAGTCCTGGTCTTCACTGATCTGAGATGGTTGGGTGAAGGGCTGGCCCTGATTGGCCGTGTGATTGGGCGAAGTGCCGGCCCTGATTGGGCGTGTGATTGGGCGGAGGGCCAGCCCTGATTGGGCGTGTGATTGGGCGAAGGGCCGGCCCTAATTGGGTGTGTGAAAATTACATGACAGTCCCAGAGCACAGCAGACAATAATCTCCTAACCTCCCTAGATCCCACAGTTTATATACAAGGTGTTTACCTGTTTATTATGGCATGTTTGTATTGGCAGTGTGGACAGATACAGAGATGTGTGTGTGTGTATGCGTGTGCGTGTGTGTATTCCTCCAAGTGCCTGAGCGTTGTCAAATAGAGGATAAACATTTGGTGAAGATTCAAGCACACAACACATTTTAAGGTGTACTGGGGAAAAACTAAACAGGTTTTTATTTGCCAAAGCAACATTTTCATCAGGGTTTACATAAGGTTTAATTTCAACAAACCTTTCTGCAGTTGCTACATACAGTACATTTTATAAATTAATGGTATCCATTGATTCTTGAAGAATATAACTTATAAATGCCTCATGAGCTTAGTTCAACTGTCGTACCCCATCAGAACCCAAAATAAAATATTGTTTTACTCTGATGTTTGTAAACAAAGTAAATGTAAACAAACACTGTATAGCTTCAAAATATGGTTACAACTATCATTTTGATATCATAGATGGTCAGTCCTTGCATCCATAGCTCTGCCTATGAATTTGAGAGTGGTTACATTTCTCCAGCCCCATCGCTCAGCCTTTTACTGAAACAGTGGTGGGGAGTACGCTTTGTTATTGTTTCAACTGCTGATTGCCGTTTTAATGTTCAGGGATATAGTCACAATGCAACCATACTTTTTCTGTTTATGCCCTCAAAATATGCAGCAGCGCTCAGTTTGAGACAACTTTGATTAGACAAACTGATTAGATAAAAACGAATTTCACCCCGTCTGAAAAGATGTAGCCATTCACATCGAAGTGAACTCTCCCCTCTTTTTTTACACTTTGAGAGGAGAGGGACAGAGGGTATGGTTCTCCACAGACATTGACATGGGGACTGGGTCAGGTTCAGGTGAGACAGAGATGTCAGGATACAACAGGAGAATGTCATATTCTGTCTGAAACCACCAGAGACACACAATGCATGCCAACCAAGATGTACTGTACTACAGGCCAACCAAGATGTACTGTACTGCAGGCCAACCAAGATGTACTGTACTGCAGGCCAACCAAGATGTACTGCAGGCCAATCAAGATGTACTGCAGGCCAACCAAGATGTACTGCAGGCTAACCAAGATGTACTGCAGGCTAACCAAGATGTACTGCAGGCCAACCAAGACGCACTGTAGGCCAACCAAGATGTACTGCAGGCTAACCAAGATGTACTGCAGGCTAACCAAGATGTACTGCAGGCCAACCAAGACGCACTGTAGGCCAACCAAGACGTACTGCAGGCCAACCAAGATATACTGCAGGCCAACCAAGATGTACTGCAGGCCAACCAAGAGGCACTGCAGACCAACCAAGATGTACTGCAGGCCAACCAAGATGTACTGCAGGCCAACCAAGATGCACTGCAGGCCAATCAAGATGTACTGCAGGCCAACCAAGATGTACTGCATAACAACATGATGCTATAGCAGGTTATCGTTAACAGAAATAAAAGGTAGGAGAAGAAAGTATACTCACCACGCCCCATTGGCTCAGACATGCGCATCCTGTCCTGCTGCTGCCTTCCCATTGGTTGTGAGCACCCCAGCGACTGGTAGTCCTCGGCTGTGATTGGTGCAGTCTGGTGGACAGCATCTCCTGCACTCTCCTATTGGGTGGAAGTGATGGAGTTTTCAATTCAATTACTCATAAGTATCTATTTTATTTTTTAAACAAGACAAATGTTTTTTCAATTATGAAGCGAGTGATTGGTTAATGAGACCATAAGGGAATACCAAACGAGGTTCACGGAGAATGGAAACCCTTAGAGTTTAACTCGGGCCAAAGAACAGGCTACTAATTGCACTTAAACGATTAGTGAATTCAAGTAATTAAAGTCGTAGAGAAAAAAAAAAGTAATAATTTTCATCCAATTATATCAATCAATCAATCAATTTTATTTTATATAGCCCTTCTTACATCAGCTAATATCTCGAAGTGCTGTACAGAAACCCAGCCTAAAACCCCAAACAGCTAGTAATGCAGGTGTAGAAGCACGGTGGCTAGGAAAAACTCCCTAGAAAGGCGAAAACCTTATTTCCTAAGAGAGCTTTTGATTAAACTTTTAGAATTGTGTCTCTCTTACATTCAATACGTCCAAACTGACTTTCTCAAAATGGCGGCTCCTCAGCTCCTGCATTCGGATGTGGTTTTCCTGGTATTTCTCCTCAGCAAGTCTCCTGTAGTGTTACATTATAATATACAGGTAACTGCCAAAATAATGGAAACACTTGAGTTAATGAGGGATACAAAGTATATTGAAAGCAGGTGCTTCCACACAGGTGTGGTTCCTGAGTTAATTAAACACTTAACGTTCCATCATTCTTAGGGTCATGTATATCCCGTGTAGCTCAGTTGGTAAAGCATGGCGCTTGCAACGCCAGGGTTGTGGGTTCGATTCCCACGGGGGGCCAGTATGAAAATGTATGCACTCACTAACTGTAAGTCACTCTGGATAAGAGCGTCTGCTAAATGACTAAAATGTAAATGTAAAAATGTATGTATAAAAATGCTGGGCAGGCCATTATTTTGTGTTACAGGAGGGGGTCGCAGTTCCGGAGCGACCCACTAGGTGTCATCCTCCCACAACCTTAGCCACCTCCTCACTCACAGTCTGGACTAATCATGATCCTATTGGTGTCACCTGTGTCTACCTGTTCAACTGTGTATCTATGCCCTCACTTCCCTGTGTTCCCTTGCTCAGTTTTCTCTGCTAGTTTCACTATGCCTAGCAGTACTAATCAGTGTCTGATCGCGGGACGTATGGACAGGTATGTGAGAAGTGTTCTCCCTGTTTATTTATTATTTCAGTCACAGTTAGTATTTCATATTTGGCTGTCAACCTGTTTTTTGGAGTCTTATTTGCTCCGCCTTTCTTTTTCTTGTAAAGTCCGTTATTTTGTATCATGGCTTCGGGACCATCAGTAAAGATCCTTGTTTCGCCATCTCTGCCTACTGCCTACTGTCTATCCTGCACCGCACCTGGGTCGCACCGCACCTGGGTCACACCTCACACCAACCCCTGAAATCTTGGCCATTATTTTGGCTACCATGGCTATGCCCCGATAGGATGACAATGCCCCTATCCACACAAGTGGGCACAAGTGGTCACTGAATGATTTGATGAGCATGAAAACAATGTAAACCATATTCCATGGCCGTCTCAGTCACCAGATCTCAACCCAATTGAAAATGTATGGGAGTTTCTGGAGCAGCACCTGAGACAGCGTTTTCCACTACCATCAACAAAACACCAAATGATGGAATTTCTCGTGGAAGAATGGTGTCGCATCCCTCCAATAGCGTTCCAGACACTTGCAGAATCTATGCTAAGGCGCATTGAAGTTGTTCTGGCTCATGGTTGCCCAACACCCTATTAAGACACTTTATGTTGATGTTTCCTTTATTTTGGCAGTTACCTGTAGATGAATGATGCAACACAGTATAAAAGTGAGGTAGTAGTGGGTTATGTTGGTCATTAAGACTAGTAAGTCATACCACTGTAGTTATCAACCAGAAACAACAGGGTGTGGGAAAGAGGGAGAGAGGAGGAAAGAGAGATAGAGACCCAGAGAGAGAGAGAGAGAGACAGAGACAGAGACACAGAGACAGAGAGAGAGAGAGAGAGAGAGAGAGAGAGAGAGAGAGAGAGATAAAGATAAAGTGAGAGGCAGAAGAAGAGGGAGAGAGAGAGAGAAGGTCATGGTCTGTATAATATCAGCGTCCTGCTAAAAGATAGAACTCCATAAAGCGCTTTACTAGCCCTGTTGCCTGGCCTGTTGTCCTTCCCATCTACCCTATTCAGGTCTCCAACACAGTTCAGCCTAAGGAAACTAGGGCAGGGGAGAATGCATTTACACAAATCTCTCCTCATCTTTAAAGGGAACCCAGCCATGCATCAGCCCCAGGAGAATCCCAACGGGACCTCACAGGCTCTATACTGGTCATGGACCGAATGACTGTGGTGTGGGCTGTGTGTGTGTGTGTGTTTATGTTTGTGTGTGGTTATCCTACCTAAGCCTCTTGGCCTTGTCGTCGGCAGCCTGCAGCTTCCTCAGCCTCATTCTCTCCCTGGGGGTCATTCTGTCTAGCTCTGACTTCTCCCTCAGTGTCTGCAGGTGCACCTTCCTCTGCCTGTTCAAAGGGCAAAGGTCAAAGGGCAACTGTCAGAGGTTGGGAGGGCTGGAGTATTGGCGAGTAAGATAGGTCAGAGGTCAGATACTCCTACACACAATTACCTCTGCGCTGTTTATTAAAAAATTAATATTTGCTGCCTTAATGGGATTTTGAATTTACCATGTCAAAAAGAGATACTGTGCACTGTAAACACCTCAGTGTGGTGGGTTTGATTTAATTCTAGTGTTTACCTTTTGGAGGTCACTTCCTATGTAAATGTAAATACATCTTTCAACATGTAATGTATGTAACAAGGTCATTTAGAGTGAGATGGGCAGTAATCAGACAAACAATATACATGTGAAAGAGATGATCTAATCCAGAGGGATATTAATTGGAGACCCTGATTCAAATCTGTCTCCCACGATCCTCTAACCAGAACTTATGCCCAAACCCTAAACCTAACCCTAAACCTAACCCTCAACCTAGCTTCATGTCCACATCCCAGTTCAACCCTAGCCTCATATTACCTTGATTTATCTCGACTAACCTGTACCTCGCACATTGACTGGGGACCGGTACCGCACATTGACTGGGTCCCGGTACCGCACATTGACTGGGTCCCGGTACCGCACATTGACTGGGTCCCGGTACCGCACATTGACTGGGTCCCGGTACCGCACATTGACTGGGTCCCTGTACCGCACATTGACTGGGTCCCTGTACCGCACATTGACTGGGTCCCGGTACCGCACATTGACTGGGTCCCTGTACCGCACATTGACTGGGTCCCTGTACCACCTGTATATAGCCTCGTTATTGTTATTTTACTGTGCTACTTTTTTTATTCTTCTTTAGTTTATTTATTTTATGTTTAGCAAATATTTTCTTACTTACTTTTTAAAAAGTCTGCATTGTTGGTTAAGGACTTGTAAGTAAGCATTTCACGGAAAGGTCTACACCTTTTGTATTCGGCGCATGTGACAAATAACATTTTATTTGAACCCTAACCCCAGCTTCATGTCCACATCCCAGTTCAACCCTAACCCTAGCTTCATGTCCACATCCCAGTTCAACCCTAACCCTCAACCACAACCCTAACCCTAGCTTCATGTCCACATTCCAGTTCAACCCTAACCCTAGCTTCATGTCCACATTCCAGTTCAACCCTAACCCTAGCTTCATGTCCACATTCCAGTTCAACCCTAACCCTAGCTTCATGTCCACATTCCAGTTCAACCCTAACCCTCAACCACAACCCTAACCCTAGCTTCATGTCCACATCCCAGTTCAACCCTGGCTTCAACCACAATTCTAACTCTAACTATAAGGTGTGTAGAATTCCATTCGACAAGTCATCAGGGGAAGTATGTAAAAAGTGGAATAACACGATCATGTCACTGACCAGTTAATAAGCGTAACATCATATCAGAGAATCATTTCATGCATAATCCCTAGTTAATCACAATTTCTCACAACCATATCGCATTGTCCATATGCTACCAAGGCACCTTGGCAAGTCATTACAGATGTGGTCTGTCAGACACCAAATGACATGATCGTGTCAATCCTAAAGAGATGGGTGTGGTGAATGCTAAAACCTAGACCTAATCTGGGCTTTCTCTGTAGCATGTTACACCTGGCTGCTCTGACATCTAGGAGAGTGTGTGGCCAGCTAAACTAATGTTGACAGGCACCTTCCCTGATTGGTGCCAGTTTGAATCAGTGACGGTCTGGTTTGTTTAAGAGACAGCTGCTACTAACTGTGCTTCCATGTCTGAGTGAGTGAGAAAATGTGAGTGTGAGGAAGTGAGAGAGAGAGGGGGAGATTGAGAGAGAGAGAGAGAGAGAGAGAAAGATAGAGAGGGGGTTATGGAGAGGGACAGAGTATGGCAGTATTTGTGTGTGTTTGGGTAAATGCTTGAAAATCCCTCTGTACTGATGCAGCCACATAGCTCTAAACTGAGGAGCCAGTGTTCATTCTTCATGTCTGAGGATGATAGTGGTTTTAGTTATTCTCTTAATAACCCAAACCAAAGACAAACCATACAGAATATAGAGCATGTCCTTACATCGCTTTCGATATCTGTGCTGCGTCTCTTTCTCCCGCCGATGGCTTGTCTCTCAGTGTCATACTGCAGAACTTGTGTTTTAAGATCTGTAGAGAGAGAGAGAGAAAGACAGAGAAAGAGAAAGGGAGGGGGAAAGAGACAGAATAAAAGAGAGAGAAAGAAAGAGAGAGATAAAGAAAGGTTGACATGATCAATATTATTGCTTTATTACTAACAGTCTCTCTCTCTCTCTCTCTCTCTCTCTCTCTCTCTCTCTCTCTCTCTCTCTCTCTCTCTCTCTCAGCATTATAGAGGGTGGTGCTATCTCTGTGTCCCTCATTCTCTCACTGAAATCTTTTAACAAGAGAAAAGAGGGACATGGAGGGTAAACCACAGGGGAGAGAGTGAGAGAGAGGAAAAAGAGCGATAGAGAAAGAGAGCGATAGAGCGCGAGAGAGAGCGAGGGAGGGAGGGAATATTCACAGGACAATAGAAGAAACTTGTCATGGACAAATAACACCAGTCACGCCCCACACTGGATACAAATAGAGGGAGAGATGGATGAGCAGGAGGAGAGTTGGAGGAGGAGAGATGGAGGAGGAGAGATGGATGAGGAGGAGAGTTGGAGGAGGAGAGTTGGAGGAGGAGAGATGGATGAGGAGGAGGAGAGTTGGAGGAGGAGAGATGGAGGAGGAGAGAGAGGAGGAGAGATGCGGAGGAAGAGACGGAGGAGGCGGAGGGAGAGATGGAGGAGGAGAGATGGAGGAGGAGAGATAGAGATGGAGGAGGAAAGATGGAGGAGGAGAGATGGAGGAGGAGAGATGGAGGAGGAGAGCTGGAGGAGGAGAGATAGAGAAGGAGAGATGGAGGAGGAGGAGAGATGGAGGAGGAGGAGAGATAGAGGAGGAGAGATGGAGGAGGAGGAGGAGGAGGAGAGAGAGATGGAGGAGATGGAGGAGGAGAGAGAGATGGAGAGAGAGATGAGGAGGCAGGGAGAGATGAAGGAGAAGATATGGAGAAGGAGAGACGGAGGAGGCGAGAGGGAGAGATGGAGGAGAGATGGAGGAGGAGAGATGGAGGAGGAGAGAGAGGAGGAGAGATGGAGGAGGAGGAATGATGGAGGAGGAGAGATGGAGGAGGAGAGAGAGGAGGAGAGATGGAGGAGGAGAGATGAGGAGGCGGAGGGAGAGACGGAGGAGGCAGAGGGAGAGATGGAGGAGGAGAGATAGAGATGGAGGAGGAGAGATGGAGGAGGAGAGACAGAGGAGGAGGGATAGAGATGGAGGAGAGACGGAGGAGGAGAGATTGAAAAGAGACATCAAATAACCATTGTGTTTTATGTCATCACAGAACAGCCAGGCAACACTAATGACCATGTTTACTGAGAAGGAGACACAACAGTGTCAGGCTAGCATACAGACATACAAGGGGATAGCCACATCATACACTTTACTTGCACATTCAGCCATAGGTGCTAGAGAGAAATGCAATGCATAAAATGCAGTGATGAAAGACAGAAAGATGAACAGAATACATCATGTACAGTCAGGTTACCAAACTGCACAAGGCAGAAACTAAACACAGACCACCAGACGTGTCCATGTAATGTGGACATTTACATACATGCTTGTCAGATACAGTACATTATTTGACATCTCACATGAGCTTAGCTGGCTTTACGTTTCAGTGAGCTTCATATTCCTGTGTGTGTGTAAGACACATTATGCGTATATGAGTGTGTGCATGCGTTCATAATTGTCAAAAAGAATGTGGACGACAGATGAAATACTGATTTTCTAACCTGTCATGGTAGAAAAGGTCATGAACACAGAAAATGTGTTGTGGAAAAAAGGGAACTATGACAGGAAGTCAATTTAGCATTGAGTATTTCCAACCAGCCAATAGGCTTGATTAGTCTGTGATTCTGGTACCGTAGCTCCGCCTATTTGACCTTTGGAGCCACCCCAATCAATCAACCAACCAATCAGTCAGCCTTAAGAAGTATTTATATTGTTGTGATGTGTGTTATGTTTCCAGGATAGGTCTAACCTGCATACTGTCCTCAATGAATTTTGTCTTCAGAGCTTCTGCAGCAGAGAGCCTGGACGACGGGGTTTTCTCCAGCATCCTGGGACCAAAAAGAGAGACAGTCCATGGTTATGGCTAAGTTAAGGGTTTGAAGTAGGGTAAGAGTTTCTTTATCCTGTATCTTTTTGTACACTTTGAAGCACTACGTGAGAGAATTGAACTCTGACCTATGTGTTACTGAGTGTACATTCTCCAGCGAATACCTTCTCACCTTTGCATGAGTGTGTTGAGCTCCAGAGAGTAGCTGGCTGTCAGTCTGGGGGTTTCCCCCTCCACTATCTTCATCACAACTGACAAGAAGTTGTGTGCTTCAAAGGCGTGTGACAGGCAACACATCTCATACAGGATACAGCCTAGGGCCCTGAAACACACACACACACACACAATCAGCCAACACAGTTCACAATGGTAGTGACATCATCACCTCCTCTGGGTACACCTGCATTGGTTGAGGATAAAACTGCACCAGGATCCAATGGTCCTGACCTGAAGCCCAGTCGTACGGAACAGTCGATGCCAATTGAGGTAACCTTTGAGGTCCCCATCCATCTGAGCAGTGATAAGGACCCCTACTGTAGCAAGACTGTCATTCCATTCCATATTCATTACATGCGCTTGGAAGGG